>NC_034411.1:101911599-101955873 GCF_002078875.1 Numida meleagris
TTATTTAGTAAATTAGTTTGTTTCTCCTCAGATTGTTGCCGCTGTTCTTTGCTCTCAGGGCCATCTCCCTACCCTTTTCCCCTTTCCCCTTTTCCCGGGACGTGGGCCCTTGGGTCCCCCGTCCCCTTTGTCACGGAATCGGGCCTAACGCCCGTAAACCGTTGACACACAAGCTCCTGGCTATTGCAGTTACACAGATCCCTGAAATGAAATTCAGTGTTGTGGTCTGCATGCACAAAGCACTGCACACCCACAAGTCCCCACTGGTGTTATCACTTTTAATATAGACTTTTTCCATCACTTTCACAACACATTTTCTTTTACTAGAGATGGAATGGCAGAACTAGTTAGTAGCCTACAAAATAAAAGATTGGAAGAAGGATGAAATGCATAGCATGTAAAAGATTGCTGCTAAGGAAATGGGAAAAATATACTTTTCCTTTCTGAGATAAACAGGCAAAAAGAATAGGTTGATGACACTGTAGGATGAAGGAGTGACATCAGGCCTCAGGAAATCACATTCACACAAATTATGAGGACTGCTTCAAAAGTAGTGTCTCCTATTTTATTATGTTGGCCCACAATGTCAGATGCAGATGTTGGTGATATGGTAGTAGAGGCTGAACCTTCTTGCCAACATTCCATTATATGTTGTTGCTATGTGACAGATGGCAGCAGAGGGGCAGTCTGACAAAATGGCATCTGACATGGAAGTGGAGATGGAGCAAAGTTGTGTCACTGAATTCTTCCACGTGGAAAAAAATTGCATCCATTGACACTAATTGATGGATGAAGGCTCTGAGGCCCTGGATCTCTTTTTTCCTTACATGAGGAGGGAAGTCTTAGGTTAGAAATTGGGATACGCACTGGAGGAGGACTGTTCCTTACCTAATGAAGACCATAAAAAAGATACCATATTTAAGACCTATATAAGTAATATATTACATTTCTAGTAGTTTATGGCACCAAATCAAATAGTTTTTTTGTAATTTGACTAATATAGTTACAGTCTGCACATGAAATATCCAGATTTAATCTCACCGGAGATAAATTTTTTTTAAAAAATTCTCCCACGTCTACTATATTTCCCCAGCAATTGTCTCCTGCACACCTGACTTCAGCACACTGAAACTAAAAGCTCTCAACAAGTAGGGCTGAAATCAACTCCAGTGTAAATCCAGGCAGAATGTGTTTGTGCCACTCTTAGAGCTTATAAACTTGTACAATCTCAGTACACTCTTTTAGTTCAGCCATTTACATGTCTAAGCTTCAAAGAATTTTGACTTCCAGAAACCTCCTACTACAAACTCAGAGCTTAATAAGACCCACCAGCTGGATATCATGTTTATGTATTTATTTATGTACATTTCATTGATTTATTTACTGGTCCTAGAATAGAAGCGGTATGAAATCCTTTTCCTGCTACTGGGTTTTGTTAATAACATCTGCCTGAGGCAGTCTCACTGAAAGAATTGCTAAGGTTCACAGTCTCTCCGGTGAACCTTCCTCAGTTCATTACAGCCATGGCCAATAACCATTTATTTCTTTTCTCTGCCTTCTCTTTCCAGCCTTGTTATAGTACTGTTATGGTAAACTTGCAGTGTCTCCCTCTGCCCATGATCTGTGTATGCTCATGAAGCGGTTTTTAAGTTCTCAAGTTCCTAAAGAAAATTCTGATTTGGCATAGCCTCAAGTTCTTTTAAACACAAACACTATCTCCCTTGCTTTGGCACTTTCCTTGTTTTTTTCTGTCAGCCTTTTCCCATCCCTTCTCCCTTACTAGGTCTACCTTCCCTCTCTCTCACTCAATTCCTCAGTGAAGAAAGCTAACACTCTTTAAAAAAAACATGTTTATATGGTGATTATCTTAGTTTAGAGCAATGCTACTGGGCAACATTATAAATAAAACACTTTCTAGGACATGGTTAGATAATCTCTATCTTGCACTTTCCAAAATTTTCATGTGCTTCACTCTTTTGGAAAATTCTTTTACTTCATCTCAGCATTTCCATCTATTCTAATTTTGTAGGTTAGTAATAATGATGTTGCTTAAGGCTTTGCCTCACTTTTACATTGACTATAGGGAAACTTTAGAACTTCAGCCTGAAAGCTGAGATCTCTAGCAGGAAGAAAGTGCTTTAGAATGACTTAAACCTTTCTGCAGTACCTAGGTAGAAGAAGCATCTGTATCAATATCAGGAACATCAGGGCAGACAGACCATGAGCTCCTGAATGACACTGGGAAGAGGCTGTGGACTATGTTGTTGAATACAGCTCTTGGATATTCAAGCCTATGGATATAAAGGAGATGAAAAAATGTTGTAAACAGAATTTATCAACTTTGTACACAAAGATCGTGACAGAAGGAGGCAGTTTCACTCTTTCCCAGTCTTTCTTATGTGTATATAGCCATGCATAATAGCCTTTCATTTAGTGAGGAAAAAAAATACTGTAGTCCTTACACAAAATAATCTCTGCCTGATAAAAATAAGGTTGAGTGAGATTGCAGCTCTGCTGATTTCCAAGACAATTTTGTCATTGACCTCAACATTGCAGAGATTTTCCTCTTTGGTTAAGATGAATCCAGAGGAAGTGTGACAAGTTTTTTAATGGCAAAATAGAGCTTGCAGATAATAATTTGTCTTTTCACTCATTTTTATGAACCTGCGTGTTCATTTACTAGATTAAACTGCATTAAAAACATATCTGCACATATGCACGTTAATTGTACTTTTTAATAGAGAATTTCCATATACTAAATTAAAAATATATCTTTGTCATTTGTTTGTTTGTTTTCCCCTTTAGGGACTACATCACCAATTTACAACAGTTTCTTTACAGTTTTCATCATTTCATCTACATTTGCGATTAAGGACTTTAACAGGAAAAACTGATAGATGCATTCATAGTGATTTATCTGGAAAGGGAAGCATATTCATATCAAGCATATAATGAGGGCCATGGAACATCAGTTTATATTTTGCTAGCAGTCACAGTGGCTTTGGCAGTGGATTTTAGATGACCTTAGCATACACATCTAAAACATACGCGATAACTAGCCTCAGTCTTCACCCTACCATTGATCTTTTAAAACAGTGAACATAAGATAAAGATCTGTTGTGGTTCTCTTCTCAGCTCTCCATAACATTTCATAAAAAGGTCAGTTTTAACATGTTTATATAAATTGATTCCTCTTCTGGGAATCCTGGGCTGTGATAAACAGTTCTTTCCAATTAGTTTGTTTTTTTTTCAAATAGTTGGGGATTACTATTCCAGCTAAAAATATTTTAAATATAAGTATCTTCTAAGTTAAGAAAATGTTTTCTGCCTGTTACTGACAGATGAACTGCAAATGCCCACTCCTGTTCCCTTTAAAATAATTATCGCAGTCTGTATGCATGTGGATTTCTTATTTTTGGCATTGCATGGCAACGTGAAGATCAAGTTGTGCAACACAATGCCCACTGGCACGCGTCATTGTGACTATAAAGCAGCAATAACTGAGGCCAGTAAGACTCTTTTGGTTTGTAATCCCTGTGCATAAAAACATCTACAGGATCAGACTCTGTTATGTCATAGCTGCTTTAGAAATCATTCTGTTGGCTTATGGGCTCATACATTTCTTTAGATGCCAGTTGTCCTTTTAGTTCTCATTAATAATCCATTTATTTCATTTTGTTGTCAGGCCCTTTCCTAGAAGCAATCTGCACGGTAAGCCAGGTCACTTGGTGAATAGGTTGCCCAGTAACCTCCTTCAGCAACAAGTAGCACTGGATACATCAGAAGATGTAAGGAATAGTAAGAAATCATTACACTTCTAGTTTTTGGCCATTATTAATCATCTTGATGACTATAAATTTCTTCAGAATAGTTAGCAGAATTATGGGGACAAATCCTGTGCATTGACCCTCACTTTCCTATATTGCAGCTTTATGGGAGTGAGTGAAGCTCTGCGTGGCCTGGCTCTGCTGCTCACTTTGTGGTAGGTTAGATATGACAGCAAATGGAATCCCTCAGGCATATCAATTTAATTTTAAGTTGTGTGTGTAATGCACATGTTGCCAATTACAGCGGTGTGTGATGTCTTTCTAGGAAGGAGGTCTCTCTCTCCCACACTGGGTGAACATGCTAAGGATAAATTCTGCAAAAGTTATTAAATCTGGGCTCAGTCATGTCTTAACAGCCTGGAGGAGAAGGGAACCATGTTTCAATTATTTCTCACTATATAGAAACAAGAGATTCCTCTCCTGGTTCTCAGCTACTCTCTTAGCAGCAATGCATTCAGGCTCAGGGAATGGAGCAAAAGCTCCAGGTTTCAGACAGACTTCAGTGGTGATGTGGTTATACAGCTCCACACAAGCAAAGAACTTGATTTGTTGGACCCCTTTGACCACAGTTCTGAGGAAACTGGGAAATCCCTAAACAGGCTTTCAAAGATGGATAGATTTGTGGCATCAACTATCAGTAGAGAAAAAAACAGAATAACTAGATAAGTAACAGTAGAGACCAAGTCTATATAAAAGCTCTGTTGAATGCAGGACAGCAAATTTACCTGGAAAGAAGGCGGCTATGTTTTTTCTAAACCAGCTCTTCTAGCAGTTAGGAGCAGTGGAAGGAATCTCTGCTTAACAGAGCAAGGCAAAGCCTCTTCCAGATTATCTCTTGTGGGCAATCCGTTCTTTGAGATAATGGCATCCATTTCCTGTTCTATGTTTTATGTTCTAAAAAGGTGTTCCCTGTTTTCCTCTATCCCATCAGCTTTGGAAGCCTCTACTCCATGGTACTTCATTGGCCTAGTCCCATAGCCTTGACAGATCATTGGAGATAAGACTTTCCAAAAAGAGCTTCCACTACATTTCCGTCTTGCATGACACTGTAAAAGTCAGGATGATCAACTTTCTAGGTATACTATCCATTCTGATATCACAAACAGTTGAAACAATTGCATCCCTAACACTGCTGTTTCTTTAATAGCATATGAGTTAAGACATTTTTACGGTATAAGTTTTAATTGTTTGTTTTAACAATATATTCATAAGTTCCAGTTGGCTTCACAGTAGGAGAACAGTCCCTGGCCCACTTCAAATGCTGGCTCAGATGTAGCTTCAGACCATGTTATCTAAAGACCTAATGGTCTATCAGCTCTGAACAGTTTAGATGTAACCGTCAAACCATCCATGTTGCTGTTCTGATCGATCCAAGACATTAATGCTAGGCTCTTTGAAGCTCAAACCTATAGTCTGACATTTACAGTAAGGGAAAGCAATAAATTCACATGTGCAAAATGTAACTCATATTCCAGCCAGCCTTCACAGACATTATGGCTACAGAATACAAATAAAAATTAAAGTAGAATGTTTCTTATTTACATATAATATAGATGAGTATATGAATATATGAATACATATATATCAATAAATGTAAAAGCTTATATTGAAAATTCCATCAATATTAAAGTATTTTATCTCTTTTTTTCAAGCTGCTTTTTGGAACAAAATCCTGGATGTGGATAGTGACTCAAAAACAAATTCTGAAACATTCAGACTTGACTTTAAACCCTTCAGTATGATCATGATTTTTACTTATAAGTACATAGCTATTTATTTGACCCTTGCAAGACATTCGCTAATCTGTGTCTGGAAATAAAAAAAGTAAGACACTGCTCTTCTAATTTGCTGACAAATTTGATGAGCAACCAAGCACCACCTAACCAACATGTGAGTACAGTAATCCAAGCTTCACCACTGCTGCAGACTCTTATTCTAAAAGCTATATCTCCTCCTGCCAAAAGACCCCTTTCTGTAAGTCCCCATTTCACAAGAACAAGGGCATGATGCAAATATGTTCAAGTCCAACTTGAATCTGACCCAGTTGGAATCTGAGAAGAGAATAAACTGCCACCCACACAGTTTGAAAGCAGGAAATAAAATCCAATTGTTTTGTTTATGTATATTTATTTCAAGTATCTGCATTGTCTGTCACCAGAAAACGGGTGTCTGTGTGCTACTCTGGGGAATAGTGCAGTTTATTTTGAATAGAAATATCCTTTTGATTTTTTCATTAATTAATATCTTTAGGCCATGATTTCCATCAATTTTGCTGGCACAAATATTCAGAGACATCAGATTTGAAGGACACATATGTAAGTATTTGTGGAACCCTAAACTGCAAAAATATTCATTGGAAGTATTACTCACACATCTAATCAGGAAAAAGGAATAGTGCCAGGCAGTCAGTCCAACCAGAGATAGTTTGAAAAGCAAATATTGGATGTCTACAAACAATTTATGTAGCAAACATCATCTGCACAACATAAGCAGCTTAATACTTTCAAATTGCAAATATTTGTTCATTACTTTGATTAATTTTATATTATGCTTAAAATACATTCTGAATATATTTTTCAATTTCTCAACTTTCGCCAACCTTTGGCTACAGTCACAGAAATAAACACTGAGCCAAACTGCATGTGGCTTGATGTGCTGTGGGTATTGAAACATCAATAGTAAATGGAAACAGTGGATGGATTGAACAGAGTTTTGATTCATTTTCTCGTTAAACCTGTATCACAAGTGCTATTGATTTACATGTCTCTTCAAGACACTATATCCAGAACACTATCTTCAAGTGGGCAGATATGCGACTATTATCACCACTATCTGTTTCCACGATGAAGAGATACTGCTACTATAAAGGAGTCAGAGAAGTCTTCAGTACAATCAGGTCCCCACACTACTTATTTTAAAGGCAACTCCCATTTTGCAGCAAATTCACCTCCAGTAAATCATTCCTGATTTCACTTCAGCAGAAAATGTGGAAGAGTTAAATCCTAAATTACTTTCTTCCACCTACTTTGTCAGCATTTTGGGGAACTAATCCTTCTCAAGATCTAAAATATCATGAAACAACCCACTAAACAGCTGAAAAACCACTAAGCTCTACCATCTAGATCAGGAGTTCCCCACACTTCACATGAATGCAGTCAGGGAGACTCATAGAATCATAGAATCATAGAATGGATTGGGCTGGAAAGGATCCCAAGGATCATCAAGTTCCAGCCCTCCTGCCACAGGTAGGGATGCCAGCCGCTAGATCAAGTACTAGATCAGATTGCCCAGGGCCACATCCAACCTGGCCTTAAACACCTCCAGGGGTGGGGCATCCACAACTTTTCTGGACAACCTGTTCCAGCACCTTACCGTGCATACACCTCTTCATACATGCATATTCAGGAGAAATTCCTGCCATCGTATTATCAACAGGGCTTGGTAACCCTTGACAGTAGCAATATAAAATAAAAAAACGATGGATGTATATACTGCAAAAAAAAATGCCCCACTTAGGATATCTTAACCACCTTCCAGTGTGCAAGCATGCTGGCTTATCAGGCTACCAAGCAAGCCCACTATATGGTCAATAACATAACTCAGTTTATATCTTAAGACCCCCTGCAAAAATAAATAAAAAAATAACGAAAAACAAAAAATAAAAACAGAAAAAAAAAGAGAAAAGAAAAAATAAAATAATGAAGTTTAATTGGAGCTTTGCTGCTTCAAAATTAATCAATATTGCAGAATTCAATTAATTTGATCACTTATTAGAACCCTAGTTGGATTCTTAGATTTAAGAAGAAAAAATATCCATACTTTTTAATCAGAATTATAGGGAGACAGGTTATAAATTCAGGATAAGTTGATTTAAATGGCCTTTCTATGTCTATAGGAAGAAATACTACAGTATTTCTGCTTAAATCTCCAAATGTTGTAAATAATTTCACTACATTTCTGCATATCCTATTCTTCATTTCTATTGTGTTGCTTCTATAAATATGCAAATTGTTTATACATACACATTTCAACCTTTGAACTTTCTGCAAACCATTCACTTTTGATCTGTTTCATAAGATATGTCACCTGTGTTCCAAGCAGTTATTCTGCAATGAGTTTTTGGCTGTGAATCAGGAAAGCAGCCTTTTTCAGGACTAAAGTTAAGGCATTTATGGCTATATTAAATCAAATGGTTTTAATTTCATGGTTTTTTGCCTTCATATCTAGGGAACAAATAAAAGAGAAGGCAAGGCGGGGGGAGAAGACACCTCTGAAGATCCTCACTCATCACATAAAAAAGTAAAATACTATTCATAATGAGCACTGCTATCTTTTGTGGTCAATTGAGATTTTCAGTTAGCAGTTCAAGCTAATAACGAATAAGCTTCCTTTCCTCAAAAAAACTTTCCTCGAAGCAAGGGACAGCATGTGAAGAAAACAGTGTCTGTGATCTGTCAGAATTCTGCAACTGTTTTCATTTTTAACAATCTCACTGGAGAGTACAGGAGAATATATCAGTACTGTAATATCATCGCAGTGCGATATGAAACTTTCCACATTTCAATCTAATCTCTGAATTTTATATTGGTTTGAAATCCAAATGCAGGAACTCAAAAAGTGGTTGACATTACTTCTCATAGCCCTGCTTGTTACCAGGGCTAATTAATCTTTTGCAATACTGCAGCTTTCTTTCTCTATAATTAGGTATTCATTCCAGCATTATGTGACATTGGCTCATAAGGCTGAATGTCTGAATTAGGATTAGAGCTCCATATTAGAGCCGCTGTGCCACAGCTCCCTCAGCAGAGTGTGGATGATGCTGAATGCCCATACACTTTACTATTAGTAAATCTATGGCATTCATTTATTCATAACAAGACTGTGCTGCTGACCTAGTTTTCTTGTTAAATCAAGAGAAGTTGAAGAACCTAAAAAGAAAATCCTAGAGAGAATTCACTTCTGTGCCTACTTGGTTAGATCACTAATTCCTTTTATTTTCATTTCTTTTCTCCTGGCTGTATAACAGGATGAATTTGTTTTAGATTATTTTCCTATTAACTAAAATTTCCCAGAGGTTCCTGGTATTTGCATTCAGCTATTTCGGTAGCAGATATAACGTTGTACTGAATACACCATCTACTGAAATGATGAAGTCGTAAGGAAATCAGACACATGTTCCTTACAGATGTTTGACCTAAGGCATACTGGAGTTGCCAAATCCACCTTTGGGTCACACTCTTCTCCATCTGGAGATCCACAAACATTGGGCCAAATGAAAGGAGTGATTTATAAACTGGGTAGCCCTACTAAAGTCAACTAACAATCTTGAATTTAAGTGCCAAAATCAGTACTGCAAGTGCTAAGAACTTGCAGCCAACAGACTTCAGTTGGGACTTTCTGGCACCCTATCCCAGAAAACTGGGACACCATGAGCTTGGTGCTTACATGGTAAATTTAGAGTTTGGCTTTGGAGTCCTGACTCCTAAATCTATATTCACACCTCCAAGTTTAGTCAGTCATCTCTTGATCATTTGTCTTCCATATTCTCTTAGTAGCAGGAATGGCTCAGAGAAATATAGCGGTACTGCACAGACTTACAGCCAGCATGTCTGGTAGGTTGCTTGGCCTTTGCACTGCAGGCAAATAGGCATTCATAGATTTTTTTTTGCTGTTCACTGCTCAGTCCCTTCTGATGCAACTCTTTTTTCTCAGAGGACTGCCAATACTAATAAGAGCTTTGCCTTGATGATTGAATTTATACATGTTCCTTTTCCTTTAGCAAGATCTCCATCCAAAGGAACCTACACACTACATCCTTGGAGAACAACAGAATAATATGTGTCATCCACCTGGGACTGAAAAGTCTATCCCATGAAACTGACAGGCAACTGTACAGTAGATGTTTCTCCTTTATGATCATATTCAGAAGTCACAAAATTCCCAATAAATATAAGATCTCGGTTTAAAAAAAAAAAAAAAAAAAAAAAAAAAAACCTTAAGCTGTAACGTTCCAGAGTAAAAAGGAGGAGACTTCAAGAGTCACAAAGGCTCTGAGCAAACAGTATCAAGCACTGGGTCCCCACTGCTGACTATTTTACACAGAGTCCAAATCTTTTCAGAAAGTTAGTGTTATTTCCATAATATGATAATCAAGCTGATACCCATTAAGTGGAAAGGTTCTGTTCAGGGATAAAGTACTCCATCTGCTTTCTCCTTCCATTCTCCTCAACTGATGTAGTTTATTTTATTATGCTTGATAATTTACATATTTGATTAGGCACATGGGAAAGTCAAGGAAGCTCTGAGCCTTTCATTTGAACATTTCCTTTGTGGTGCAGGAGAAAGGGAGTTTGATGAAAACACTCTGTCGTTGGATGTTCTTCCTTCCCCTTTTCAAAAACTCATTTTTCCTTTTTGCAGCACTTTGAAATAGGCTTATTAATCCACTGAGGGAAATAAACAGCTGGAAGTAAACATTTCCCAACTGCTGGAGAAACACTAACTGTTTCCTAAGCTGTATCCAGTGGCCACCAAATAAATGCATAAGGGAAAACCAGTTCTAGGCCTGGATCTATGCCTGTGCTAATGAAGAAGTCAACAGTAGAGGGCTAGTTGAGTCATTCTTCTTTAGGGATCATCAAATATCCAGACTCTAAATTATTTATTGGTTGCTAAGACCAGAAGCCAACAGTGTGCTCAGTCCTGTACATGGCAGCCCTCAACACACAGTCTAAATTTGGCATACCAACAGTATCCAGCAACTCACTGGATGATCAGCAGACAACCAGCAATGCTCTTGGTGGGTGGTGCAAGCCAGAGCTGTTTGTAAAGTGTTGAAGAAGATATTTTCCAAGAGACGTGCATTTTAAAGAAGAATCTGAAAAAGAGCACACAATAGGCACCACAAAAATTAACCAGCAGTTCCAAGGAAGTCAATGAAAGGCATTCTTAAAGGTCTGTGAATTCCATATTTTAGACCCACTCTGCCACATATTATGTACTTTTCAAGAATGCTCATATAAACCAAGAAACAGCTGGGTAAAGAAACAGACAAGGAGAAGAACCTGTAAGAACAGACAATATAGATTGCAAATAATTCAAAATTTGCCATTTGAAGGGGAAAATAAACAACTATTTTGGGTGCAACAAGGAACTTCTGTAAAATTCAGATCAATCAATTCTGAAGTAAAAATGTGTCCAGTCCAATTAGCCATCCATGCTCAGTTTAAATGAAACCCACTCCACATGAAAAAAAGAATCCATCCTGAAGACCTCCTGATAATGCAGCCAGCCACATTATGAACATATCCCAGTCAGACCAGCTGGGAGTCGGACTGGAAAAGTCAACAGCATGAGGCTGCAGGTGGTCTCTGTACACAGATAAGACACCCAGCACAGAAGAAAGCCTGCATGACAGAGGTGGCTGTGCCCTGACCTGAAACACTGAGGTGGCCTCAGCAGCCTGTGTAAGCTTGGAAAGAAATGTGGATGTTTGTTATTTGTGAGGGCTGAGTGTGGAATTAGTAAGAGGGGAAAGTGCCTGGAAGAGAATTTTCCTGAGCAAAGGAAAAGTCCAATATCCCCACAAAGTTATGTGCCACTGACATCCTGCTTAGCTCTTTCAAATGGGATATGGTCCTTCCTCTGGGCATGCACCTGAACAGCCTTATATAAGGCTGTGGTGAGTAACGAAGGACAGCAGGGTCATGAACACGCTCATCATAATGTATTGAGAAGTTTTCTCGTCTATCCTCTGAAACCATACCTGAGCCATGTTTGTAGCCTGGTGCTGAATTCCCAGAGAATAATAAATAGATAAAGAAGAATCTCAAAAGAATTTATGAGACATACAAAAACTCGAATGTCTTCACATACGTTTGGAAGAAAGCCATGTTGTATCTAGATAACTCATGCATGGAAAAAAAGTTGTTAAATAGATTAATCATTCACCCATAACATCTGATTTGAACAGCCCCACCTCAAAGTCAAAAGGCCACAAAGGGAAAAGGTGTCATGATGAGATGGTGGCAATTATGTGGTTGTTTGGAACAAGTGGAGGAAGTAAAAAAGAAAAAAATCAAGTTGGAATAGAGTCAGCAGGCCTAACGTTGTGACAAATAAAACTGCAGTTGCAGCAACATTTAGGTAAATTAAAGAGATGCTGAAGAAGAGTCAGAAATACAAATTAAGAAATTAGATAGGCACAACAGCAACTCTAGCAGCACTAAAGAAGCAAAAGGAACATGGGAAGAAGTATCAACATATGGTGATAAAAAGGAATACAGTCTTAGAAATAAGGACTGAAGAATAAAAAGAGACAAACTATATATCAGATCTCGGGTATAAGCTGATATATCCATTGGAAAGAAGACAAAGTGCTAAAATAAAACATAAATAATCAGTGGGTCTCAAGAATGTAGGTTCTGTGACTCCGACACAACTAACAGCAGGCTTAATTCTCTTGTCACGGCTTCTGCTGTGAAACTAGAATAGCTCCACTTGATTCAGTCAAACCCAGCTGCTGAAAGATTTGAACAAGCGTATAAACCCAGATGTCATTATTCCACACAAGTAATATTGAAAATCAAGTGCAATTACCTGCACCAAAGAACTAGCAAAGGCAGAAAGCAAATTACAAAGCAGAAAAATAAATATGACATTCATCCCTTGAGAAGCAGTTGAGGTGCCTCTTACAACTGCAACACACATTAGGACTAACAGTTCAAGTTGACACTTTCCTTAGATGATAAAATAAGAATACACAATCAACAGACCTTGTAAGTTGCGTGATTATTAGCGACAAACTCTGTGTACAGACTTTCAGTAATCACTGTCATCGATCAAACTTGCTTTGTTTTGTTCTTTAATAGGTACTTTGTCAGGAACTATAATGCTAGGACAAATATTTTATAAATGTGGTACAATACTAGACTCAAGTAAAACTACCACAACCAAAAAATCCAGACATTTTTACTAAACCATATGCTTCACTGATAAAATGAAGGCATACTGCCAACTAATATTTACCAATTATCTCATGCTTCTATAATCAATAAAACTGTGAATAAATGTATATGTATGTATGTATGTATGTATATTTACACATACATCTTTCAAATTCTGATACAGTTCTTCAGAGTTTATCAACAGTATTCCTGTATATACCTCCTGAACTAATTTCTCTGTACTTTTCAGTATTAACTCTTGATTCCAAAACAATAAAAAAAAAAAATCAGAAAGTTGTAGGAAAGAATGAATAAGAAAGAATATACTCAGTCAAGTGCTCATATGGATCATTTGATTATATCATATGGAGATAGAGAGATCTATCTGGGAAACGGGATACAACCTCTTAATTTCACAGTAACCATCACTGAAAGGCTTTATCAACAGAAGCAGAAAATTTGTTTTCCCTTGGATCTTGTAAATAAAAAAATAGATCTCTGCTAAAGTCTGCTCTGGTGCAACCATGAACAACTTTTATTGTTCATTCACAGAAGAGAAAAACCTAATGCCTCCCAATACACAAACCATGTTGTGAAAGTCTGGATATTTTTAAATTATTGGCATGTGCATGCAGAAGATCAAGAGTATTCTGTTGCTCATGTAAGAATAAATCAGTGACCAATCATGCTGTCACGTTTGTCATCTTTCCAAGCTTTCCATTTGCCTGTGGTCATCTCCCATTCAAAAAATGCAATACCAATGAAAATGCAATGCTAACAAAAATAGAATCAGATCTTGGTATGCACTAAGAGGTCTTAAACAGTGTAAGTTGTCCAAGGGATAATGGATTTATATTTGAAAAGTGCTCAAAGGTCACATACAGAAGAATGGGTCTTACCTCATTTTAGTCATCTAAGGCTTAGGCAACAGCTCTAAGTAATTCTGCATTCCTCATACTGTCAACAGAGAGAGGGGCCCTCCCGAGGAAGATTCCCCAGTCCTAAAACTATGGCTCTAGAGTTCCTCTCATCTACCTTGGTGGAGGAAGGGACATCCCCTTTGGTAATTTCCCATGTTCTCACGAAGTATAACCAACAGTGGAAATTTAGTGTCAGAGAGCCGTCTAAAGGGAGGTGGGAGCTGGAAGTGGCACAACTGTATGAGCATGACATGGATTCTAGAATAACTATGCCTAACAAAGGGTAGAACCAAACAATTCCATCACAGCACCATGCTGAAGCTTGCAAGCCTCATGCCAATATTCCTGCAGAGTGCTGCCCTGTGTCATGTAAACACATCTGCTGGGTATCCATGGCACACTGCTGCATGAAGCAGTATGAACAAATACAAAATACTGTTAAAAGCTGCCAGTATTTTGGGGTAGCTGAGACCTTTTTTTTTATGTTCAACCAGATACTGAGTGCACTTCAGATGATCCTTAAGTTTAAATAAGATAAATCTGACTGTGCAAAACAGCTCAATGGCTTACCTTGTATCTCCCTGTCAGAAGTGACACTTATAAAGGCAAGGAACACTTTCTTCACTGCTGCAGGTCTTTGAGCAGTTAAATATGCAAGTGGCCAAACTCACTCATCATAAAACCCAATTGACTTCATTCAAAAATCTCCTATAAAGACGATTGATGTCACTGGAGTCCCACTAGGGGTGAATTTGGCCCATGCCATTCCTCCTGTTTAGTCATTGGATAGAAATGTAGGGAATAAATATGTGTTGGGCTGTAGGACTGCGCTGCTCAACAAATCTGCCAGGACTGAAAAGATGTTACACGTGAATATAAACGTGTCTTGCATGCTCTATTACATTTCCCGGATCAGCCATGACTTTCAACTGCCCAGGTATGAATTGGCATAGCTCCTTTTGCTTCAGTAGGATTGAGCAACAGTTTATACAAGAGTGTGCCAGGCCACGTGGGTGCAAAGGAAGCAACATTATCTCCATTTTACAGATGACAAAACCAAAACAGGGAGCGGATGTGATTAGCTTCAGCTCACAGGTGGTGATGGAGGTAGAAGAGGTATTGAAACTCAAGCACTTATGGCTTCTGGCCACTTAGGCCTCGAATTCCTGTGATATATCTTTGTAATTTCCCTCTCCCCATCTCCCTTCTCTCCTGTCCCAATCCCATCAGCATTTTCTGTTGCCACACAACTGGGAAGCTGGGATTAATCCACCCCAGGGAAACTGGGATTAATATACAACTCATGTGGAACCTTTAAAAACCCAATGATTTGTGGTCCCCTTCTCAGAGACATATGTAATCCACAGCTGAAAAGTAAGTGTTCGCTGTTCCAGTACACATTCTGAGAGAGGCTTTTGCTCTCTTTCATGAATGTACACTGTGAAGACCCCATTTGACACAATTTCTTTATGCATCCAAAAGAAAACCAGGCTGAGCAGCCTGTGTAGAATCAGAGCAACAGTTTATGGGCAGAAAAAGAATGACTGGAATGCAAAGGAAAAAAAAAAGAGAGAATGAAAGAGAGAGATGTGCCAAGACATCTTTACATTTTCTCCTGTAACTGGAAATAGTTAAAAAAAAAAAAAAAAAAAGACAGAAAATGGGGTTTCCCTTGTAAATCTTGAAGGAATAGGCAACCATGCCCTGGTTTTTACTCTTGCAAACTCCCATTCAGTGATATTTTTATGATGAAAATGCAAAATTTAAAGCAACTGTGGAAACAGAATCAACTCTCAATTGGCAGATAGAGGCCTCAGTAACTTTTATTCACTGCATGAATGTCAAACTAAAACATATGCAAAGAGAGAAAAGCAAAGGAAAGGGGAGATAATTAATCATTTAAATTATTTGTGATCCAGATTAAAAGGCACATTTCCCATATATTTCTCCTCATTTATTCTAGGGTTAGTAGGAGTTATCTCTTCTGGCTGTCATGAATCACTGCACTGATATTGCCTAGCAAAACACAAAACACTGGAAGAAACAGGCAAACTATTCACCAGTGCTGCTGAGAACGTGACCAGAGTGATAGCCTTTGTTTGCATGCAGTAGAAAGTGGCCTTCTGGGAAGAGGAAATGGGCACGCATATACATTTAGTATAAACGATGTTAAGAGGCTGTGTGTGCATCCTGTGGTCAGTATGCCTATGAAGTTTTAATACATCTGTAATTCTGACTATGTCAATTCTGGTGTGTGGGTTTTTTTTTTTGTTTTGTTCTGGTTTTTTATTGTACATAAAAATACATGTCCAGGGAAATTCTTGGCAGGCACATCAGCAGGCTTCAGCTATACAAATGAAATGCTTCTCATGCCCAGCTGGGAGGAGTGGCTTATCCACCTCAGACCTCGCGGTTATAATGGTTCCCAAGGCTGCCGCGGTTTCTTACCTCTCCACGGGTGTTTCGTTATCCTGGTGTGAAAGAGACGGTGGAGTGACCGTGGGAAAGCCTCAGCGGAGTGACCCTCCCTGCGTTCCCTCCTCCCTCCCTTCGGACCCGACTCGAAGAGCCGCCTCGTACTCACGACCCCTGAAAAACTACTAACTCCGAGCGACAGAGCCCTCCGCTTTCCCATTACGCGGCCGGACCCTGCGTGCGTGCCGCTTCCTTTACTTCCTGCATAAATGACGCGAGGAGATTGCAAAGGGGGGTGTGGGGAGTTCATCGGGGACTTTCTCTCTGAATCTCCCTTTAGAAGAAAGGCAAGCGGCGGGGGTTGGGGAGGGCGTGAGGTACCTCTCCCTTAGGCTGGCAGTCAGTGCCCGGGGCCGCGCGTCCCTCCTCGGACAGGCGCTGTGCGCCGCGCCTCTGAGCCGGCAGCGCCGTTCGCCGGCGGCAGGAGGAGTCCGCCTCGCGCGCTGACGGGCGCGAGTGCCCTTTTCCAAGGGAAGCTCCGGAGGCACCGGCTCGCGCGGGAGAGAGCCGGCTGCTCCCGCTGGGCTTGCGCAAGGCGCTGCAGCTGAGCCCCTCGGGGGCCGAGTACATTGCGAATTGCCCGGCCCACCCCCACCCCCTCCGATGCACGATGCCGAGAGAACGCGGCCCGACGCGGCTCGGCAGCGCGCAAAGGGTTTTCTGCTCAGAATTCCCCCGGGGAGCGCTGCGCACATCGCCGCGCTCGTCTCACGCTGGCTACTATTCGCAGTGGAAACGCAGAGGGCCATTTCAGGTTTCCTACAGGTCTGGGTGATTCCCCCTCCACACACTCCTTGCTTATTCCGAACAGTTGGTTCTCAGATGCCTTTTAAGACGAAACCAAAAGCCTTTACGCGCAGTGGAAAGCGGATGGCGGTGGGAAGCGAAGCAAAAGCAAGCTGGCTTCCAACTCGGGTTCCCACAGCCTCCGGAGCTGGATGCACACAGAGATGTCATCTCGACACCCTGCACTTTGCAAGGGTCTTCCTACGCCGAAGGTGGACTCTGCAGTCCGTCCTGCAAGTGCATCTAAATTAGCTACAATGCGCTCGAGACGGTGTCTAATTAGAAATAATAATAATCGTAATACAATAAAATAAAAAGCAAGGAGAGAAGTTTCTTTCCCCTCTCCCCTCCTTACATTAAGAGAATTACAACCGCAACTTTTCTCCTGTCGTTGATAGGATTCCTTGACCAAATAAAGAAATATATTCTAAAAGCGGAGCGGGGAAGGGGGAAAGAAACCGCTTTGGATGGGGCGGATAGAGGCGTCGGGTACTCGAGCTTCGGAAATGCGAGGGGAGGTCCACTGTTACTTCGGACGTGTCACCGAGCTCATGTGCAGGACGCTTTTCTTATCTCGGGGCTCTGCCTTATGACGAGAGTGGAGGGCTTGGGGTTTGCCGAGCAGACGAAAAAGGACGACCAGAGGCGCTTCGAAGGCTCAGGCGGATGCCCCCGCTCTGAGCTCTCTCCCCCGTCTCGATTCAAAGCGGTTTCGCAGTGGAATAAACATCTCTGATCTAAGACAGCTGCCGGGAATCAAAGGCCGCCCCCAAGAAGGGCGAAGATGCGACTGAAAAATGCCCCAGTTCCCGACAAGTGAAGGGAAGGGGGTGTGAAGGCCCTCAGCGACTTCGGGCTGTGAAAGCGGTAACAGTTCGCCCATTATTCATCTGATTTGTTTCATAACACCTCTGACACCTAATCTTATCAGCTAATACCCAAGATTTAGTTACCCAAGACGATTTTTTTTCCACGCCAGCAGCAAAATGATTTGACACCCTGCAGGATCTGTTTACTTTGGTGAGCCTTTACAAAAAAAAAGGGGGGGTAGAAAAAAAGGAGAGGGAAAGCATATGTGTAAAGATCCAGAGCTTCCGAGGCCGGTAGAAACAAGCACTGAGGAAAGACTAAGATCACTTGGGAAAAATAAAGTTTCTGAATACTGACAGAGGCAGTTTGATGAGGAAGAGACCCGAAACCAAATGAACACATATGTAGTCCGTGCAGACTTGCCTGTAAAATAACGATTTATTTTAATACTTAAAAAAAACCACACACAATCCAGTGATAAATGTCAATTACCAATAATCAGCATAAAGTGCCAAACAGCCATACAACTTTTTTTTTTTTCTTTTAATAAACAAAACTTACTGGAATGTCTCTTAATTTGAATACACTGTTCAGAAAGCCAGCATTTAGAAAAATACGCTCTCAGGTTGAGATTTGTTCTTTCTCATCAGGACGCACAAAGTACCACTAAGACCACGTTGTGCATACTGTCGGTTTGACATATTGCCATCTTTCTTTCCTTTGTTTTTATTTTTCATTTTTAAATAAGTCCGCAAGTGACAAGCCTCCTCACAGCATACTTAGACCACAAGGCAAAAAGAAAGGTCTCCATGTCCCAAGAACACTGATCTGTCCCAGCACCAGGGACCTTCAGGTCTAAGATCTGGATTCATTTTCCAGCGCATTATAAGACTCCTCACTCGAGAGATTTAGGTCATTTCCAAACGTTATTTCTCTTCTTTCAAGAAAACAAAGTAGCAAATAAGATGTGCGAGTTGCCCTTCTCCTTGTCCTATTGGTGCTACGATGAGAAACCGACATTTCAGTTCTTAACAGTCTTCTGGAATTCTCTGTATTTCCTGAAGTGTAAAAATAATAAGCTTTATACAGTCAAAAAAAAAAGTATAAAATAAGAGTTTGTTCTTTTTCTTTGTTTTTAAGTAATACTTTTGAAGCTACGAGTTGGGAGGGGTCGGGGGGGAGCTGCTGGGATTTTTGTGGGGTTTTTTTTTTTGTGGGTTTTGTGGGTTTTTCTTTGGTTTTAAGGAGATTTCTGTCCAACACGTGAGCACCACCTTTTGGCATAAAGTTTATCAAAGCCACACAAGTCATCTAGCACTTTCTGTGTCATTCGTGTGTGTTTTAAATGCCAAGTAATCTTTTCATCCACGATGTAAGAAGTGAGTTTCTCGGGGAGATTTTGCTCTTTCTAAAGTACAAACAAAAACAAAACGCAAAGTTCTGTGCTCCCATCCTGACAGTTTTGTTTCTGTTCTGGTTTTGGTGTAAAATCTGAAGGGCAGGAAAAGTTCATAGAAGTCGGAGATTCAGCACTTAAGTTTGGCAGGTTTCAGTTCCTTTACTTGCGTGTGCAGTGTCTTGTGGACAGCTAGTGTTCTGGACTGGCAAAATCCTTTCCCGCATTCTTGACACTTAAAAGGTTTTTCTTTAGAATGGATATATCTAGGAAGAGAAGAACAATCGAGATGTCAGAAACAACTGGCCTGAACTCAGCGCTGATGGAAGACACTCCAGAGATTTTTACAGCTACCACTAGGACCAAGAGTGCCGGAATGAAACACTCAGGCAATCAACAACTGTATGCACATGTGCAAGAAGAGGGGCGTGCTGGAGGCATACAAGGGTCTTCCATAAGGATAAAGCATTTCTGACTAACTTCAGGGTCACCAGGCTGCCTGTCTTCATGACGCTTAGTGATCACAAAGGTAAAGGCTACAGAGGTGATGCAAACAGAAAATGAAAATATCTGTGGAAGCTGAGGAGACTGTAGAGGATATCTCTGTAGGGTGGATAGGTACAACAGGATTCTCCAACAAGTGAGTGATCTGAACTTCCCTACCAGCACTGGGCAAAGAGGAACCTAGGAGGAGCAGTGCCGCCTGGCTGGGGATGTGGCCTTTCTTACCAGTAGCTTTACAACTATAAGTGGGTTACTGGGAAAGTACAGATACACAAGGAAAAATGGGCAGGAGAAGAATTGTTACCTGTGGTCCCTCAGGTGATCCTGTCTTCTGAAGGCCTTGTGGCATATGTCGCATGTGTAGGGTCGTTCATCAGTGTGGGTTCTTTCATGGATCAAAAGGTTGTATGACTTGGTGAAGTGCCTGCCACAGAATTTACACACAAACTCCTTCTTGGTTTTGGATGGTAACCTTCCCCGCGTGGGTTTCTTCTCAGGAGAGAGTTTAGTCACCTCAAGCAAAGACCCCAGCCCTGGCGGGGAGCCCTGGCTGTCCACCTGTCCCAGTTTAGAGTGGTCCTCTTGTGTGGCAGCCACTGCTAGGTTGGCAAAATCAAAGCGGGGTTTGGCTTTGAGGGTCATATTAGCAGCCTCTTGCTTGGGCTGGATGACATGTGGGAAGAGTGGGAAGGTGGGCAGCTGGAACCGTGCATCAACCAGGCTTGACACGCTAGGCACTTTGGAGAAGGAGGAACGGGGCAGATGCATGGCTGGGTACCCCAAAGTCCACTGGTGCAGGTGTACGGCGTGCAGGGCGCTGAAGCCATAGAGGTTGGAGAGATGGTCAGAAGGCACAGCAGGCAGCCCATTGAATGCTTGCAAGAAGGAATAGTTGGTAAGCTGGAGGGAAGGATGGATAGGCACTGGGGCTGGCAGAGTCTTACTTCCCATGGTGGCCACTTGGGAGGAGGATCTTGGGAACAGGGGAGGAAAAGATCTGGAAAAAAAAAATGATGGTGGGGAGAAGAAAGAGAGATGGATTTATACAAAGTTAATAGCAAAGGGAATTTCTCACTTCATCTCTTATTAATGCCCCTCTCCAAAGCCACAGGAGGAGATTGTCTTGGACTTGGAGAAGTCTGACCATCTCTTGACTGCAAATGTATCCACATGGATCTCCAGAATGTCCTTCTCCTCATCCTTCACACTGAAACAACGTGCTCCATCCACAGTCATTCACCCCCCCACAACAGCATCCATGTGCCAAGGGTGCCCCAATGACCTTCCGCACTGGGACAGCGAGGAGGTACCTACTGGCCCACAAAGCTGGAGGTTCTCTCATGTAATTAAAAGTCCCTTACTGGGTATCTCAGCCTTTCTAAAATGATGGGATACCATCCACTCCATCTGCCCTCCAAAACTGCCTTCAGCTCTCACTGCTGGGGAGATGTGGGATAGGGTTGCAGAGAGTTTGCTGCTCCGGGTCACTCACCTCTTCGTCGTCTGCCCTCAGACCTCTATATCTGGGCTTGCTGGGTACTCAGAACTGCTCACCCTCCCTCATTCAAACAGAAAATACCTTTAAAGTTTTTTGGGTTTTTTTTTTTTTTTTAAAGCAACAACAACAAGAAAAAAAAAAAACCTCCCTCTATATACTGCAAAAAGAAATGGGAAAAGGCTGCATCTGGGTGACAAAACTTAAGTGCCATTTGCTCTCCCCACAGGGAAGTGCTTGGCTTCCAGCCCACATCCCAGTCTAGGCAATTGCTTAATTAAAGTCCTTCGCAAGGAAAAAAAGCAAGGGCTGGAGGGACCCTTCCCGCGCAGACACCCAGCCCACCAGCTGCAGGGCCACAGTCCATCTCTGGGCTGGATGCCACCACTTTGCTCTGCATTTCAGGGTCCTGCCAAGCCCCCAGCCTCTCCTCCAGGCCAGATCCCTCCTCATTCCACCCCACAAGATGGAGGGGGAAATACTACCAGACAGCAACATCAAGGCACGTCTGGCCCTGCCTGCAAATTGAGCCCTCAGCACTGTCAACCATTTGGCAGGAGATGCCTCCATAGAGCTGGCAGTGGGGATAGAGTTTCTCTTCTCTGTGGTGCGAGAGAGCACCCAGGGCTTTTGGAGACACTGCATCCCTGCACCCCAAGGAGCCTCTTTGTTCCACAGCCCATAGGTTGTGCTCACTCCACCTGGCAGTCTCTAGGATTTGCTCTCAGAGGGACTCCTTTTCCATGGGATCCCCATAGAGTGCTCGTAGGGTACCCATAAGATCACCATAGGATCCGCATAGGGTCCTGTAAGATGCCCTTAAAGGGCTCTTGAGTCCCTTTAGGATTCCCACAAGATTCACACAGGGTTCCAACAGGACCCTGTGGCATTCCCACATGAAGAATCAAGCTTCTCAGAGAAAAGGAGGCAGCAAAGTGCTGCAGAGCAGTCATTGATCCCCTGGGCTGGGGAGACAAGGGAACAGGAGGAATGCTGGTGGCAGAACGGGTCTAAGGACCGGGGAAACAAATCTGATTTATACATGGGCAGTTGCCTGGAGTGAGATGCTGCGGTTGAGAGGGTGTGAGAGTGAGAAGCTTACTCTGAGCAGCTCTCTATGCCAGGTCCACCTTTCACACCGCTCTACATAAATCAGCAGCAGGAAGAGAGAGCCAAACCTTAGAGGAATTCCATCGCAATGACCCAGAATAAGAGAGGGTGAGATTTTCCTTTTTTTTTTTTTTTCAAATAGGATTCATTTTGCATAGTAGCTGATTGCAGAACCAACACATTGAATCCTCCTCCCTCTCCTCTTTATTTATTTATTTTTTTAACTATTTAGGGATGGCGAACCAAGTAGACCATTGTATTCTTCAACTGGGGAAGTGCTTTTCTTGTTGTTAGCGCTGCCCTCAAACTAAGGGATGTCCTCTCCCCAGCACAAATGCCTCCAGCGATGACCCCGAGAACAAAATACGCAGAAAACCCTCTGGTCCGGGTACCTGCAGTGTCTGTTTCTGTTTGTCACAACGGCTCTGCGTCTATTTTCCTGGCTGGGTACTCCCAAATCCCTAAAGCATGAAACTTTCAATTGCAAATGCAGTGAGTTTCTGGGCTTACTCAACTGCCTTTCTTCGGATTCACAGAAAGCATTTAATTTGGAATAAGCAAGCAATAATCTACTATGCAGATTTGTATTAGTTATTGACGACAAAATTAATAACAACAATAATAATAATAATAATAAGTCTGTTTCGATTTTCCCAAAGAAGAAGGGGCCAGAAACCAAGGAGAAATGCAGCGCAGTGGCAGTACCATCCATTGCCTTCGCCATTGTTTTTTTATTTGCTAGAACCGTCCTATTTAAGGAAAAGAGAAGAGTAAAAAAAAGAAGAAATAGGAAAAAATAAATAGGGGGGGGAAAAAAGAGAGAGAGAGGGAGACGAGAAAGAAGAAGCAAACGGGAGGTGGAAGCAGAGCGTTCACGTTACTACGAGTTTCTTGGCCCTTCTCCAGCAATGTAAGCTACACTTCTGCTCTGTGCGACCGGGGACGGACAGAAGTACAGACGGAGCGCGGAGCATTTCGTACTGAGGTCCCCTCTCTTTGGGACATCAAAGCGTGTCCCAGCGCGGTGACTCCGCTCTCCCGCACAGAGATCACCGCTTCTTTGATTTCGGTGTCACCTCCACCTTTAATTCTGTTCCGCGTAAACAGATCTTATCTGGACTTTTTTTTTTTTTCCTCCTTTAAGAAGACCCCACGAGCGCTTTGCTTCAATTCCCCCACCGTAATAAAACAGTGCGAGGGTTTTTTTTTTCATTCTAACACAGAGTCACTCGGTGAAGTAATTGAGACCAAACCACTGTGTTCTGCTTGAAACAAAACCCACTCGTGCCAAGATAAATTTACCCTGCACAAATAGGATCATAAACTTGAAAGCCTACATCTGCCTCCAGCTTTCTTACCCTTTGTCCTGTTTGAAGATACCGTAATGCTATTGTCCAGTTGCCATTGTTTTAAGACCGTTGTAAACCTTCCAAACTAAATTCTACCTCACCTATACGAAAAAAAAAAATTAAAAAAATAGAAAGGAAAGTAAAGAAAAGAAAACGGAAAAACGCAGCCGGTAACACAGCGAGAAGCGAAATTAAATGGATTTTTAAGTAACCCCGTGGCCGGGTGGTATTTTTTCCTTTCTACCTTGAATTATCAATTTCCGATGTGTCCTTTGAAAGGGATATTTGTTATATCAAATACCTGACCATAAATAATGAGCTTTGTTAATTAGTTCCACATGGGAGAGCGGCGGAGGTAAATTGCCCTGAGAACGTTGCTTATTTTTACAAACATGATAAAGTAGCGGGCATAAAACGCTGCATTCTTGGGATAGCCACAAACGGGAGCGATCAGGTTCATCTGTCAGGAAAAGTCGCCGCTTTGCCGACCCATTTCAGGTCCGGCATTCGGGTCCTTTCGGCTCTATCGCATCTCTTGCGCGGCATTTTGCCACCGGGTCCCCGCTACTTCGTCCCTCTGCGGGACGAGACTTTCCCTTCCTATCAGTTTGAGCGAGAAAATGGAGCTTCCAACTTATCTGTGTTTGGGAAACTCGCTGGAAAGGGACTAAAACGGCTCTTTCGCTCTGCATTACCCGAGCGCGGTGCTCCGGGGGGATAAAGCGCATTGTTCAGCGCAGATTGATTCAAAGTATTAATGAAGTGTGCAGAATCTATTAAAGCGGGTTTATTCGCGGCTAATTGAGCGTGAAAGAGTTAATTGCTAACATTAATGAGCACTGGAAGGGCTCAGTCAGCATGTGCCTTGGATATCTCCGCTCGATCCTTATAAAATCATCATTCACATTTTATCACGAAATCGGTGTTGACAAGTTTCGCCAGACCACCGCCGGGAACGCTGATGAATGCGGTGGATTTCAGCCTCGCGATAATAAGAAGAAGCGGGGTCCGACCGCGGTTCCCCGGGGGCAGCTTTCCCCCCCGAAGTGACACAAACTCCCCGTCCTATGGGCCGCGGGCGGAGCGCAGCCCCACACGGGCGGTGGGCGCGGGGCGGGGGGTCCGTGGGGCGGCCCCGCTGTGCACTCCCCGCAGAAGTGTTTAGGTTGCTTTGGGAGCTCTTGGTGTCTATTCTTTTAACACCCCCTCTACACACACGCGCGCGCACACGAAGAGCCCCAATACAGGAGTTAGTCGGGATTTCTCCCCCGAGAAACGCCCTTCCTCTCTCACGGCTGCAAGCGGCGTTTCTGCCCTCCGTTCCCCTCCGCTTCCGCGGCTCGGGGGCTAAACCCTCCGGGGTGACACCGTCGGGGTACAGCCCTGGGTTCGGCCGAGCGCGGCGCAGCCCTCCCCGGCCTCCCCAGTACAGCGCCGGGCACAGCGCGCTGCGGCCGCTCAGCTCCCGAGCGCAGCGCTGCTTTGGGGACGGCCCTTGGATTCTTTTTCTCAGCGGGTTTCGAACGTGCTGAGCCGAAGCCCACTGTGCACCTGTCCGGGACACGGCTCTCACCCCCCGCCCTGCTTACGTTATACCGCACAGTCCCCGCAGATTTCTGCTGATCTGCAATACGCCCGATTTTTTCCTAGTTCCTCTCCCCAAAAGCCAGAAATAACAACTATGCTCTAATCCTCGGCTTTGCACGGACACTTTATAGGCTCGGCCTCGAGGGGAGCCCAGTTCCTCCTTGCACTGAACTTGTTTTGATCCATTCGGACAGTTATAAACATCGGATTCATTTCTGTTATGGCCTTGGGAAGAAGCAGAGAAAGGCTCTCAGAGCCTAAAACTCTAAACATGGAGCAGAAAAGAAAGAGAGAGAAAAAGAAAAAAGAAAAGAAAAAAGAAAGAGAAAGAGAAAGGAAGAAAGAAAAAAAAAGAAAGAGAGAGAAAGAGAATATAAGAAAGAAAGAATGAAAGAAAAAAAGTAGAAAGAAAAAGTCGAGAGAGCAGAGAAGCCGAGCATTCAAGTCCATAAAGGACCATCGGACCTCTGGGTTGCTCTCGTTGTGTCATTTTTAGCTCGGATTAAAAACACAGCTCTCCACGAGGGGGGATAAACAGCCCCGAGAGGGGAACGCAAACCTTTAAATAGCATCAGAACACCGAGCCCCGTGTGCGGGCTGCCCCAGCCCTCCGCCCGCCCCGGGGAGAGCGTCCTCCTCACGTGAGCCGCAATGTCCCCACTGCTGCCGCACCATCCGGAGAGGATGGGGGGGAGGAGGGGAGGGAAGGGAGGGAAAGAAAGAAAGGAGGGAGAGAAAAGGTGTTTGGATTGATAAACGCAACCCCGAGGCTTGGCTAAAAATAAAATAACAAACAAAATGAGTTGTTCTTTTTATTTACCTAATCCCGATCTGTGCTCCACCGCTGGCAGCAGTTAAAAGATCCCGGGCTAAATCGGAGCTGGTGAAATAAAATAATGAGGAAAAATAAAAACGAGGAAAAAAAAAAAAAGGTGGAAAAAGAAGTAAAAAGAAAAAAAAAAAAAAGAAGAAGAACAAGTGGGGCCGTGGGTCAGCGCCTCCGCCGGCCTCGGGGGCACAGCTCCGTCCCCACCCACCCCACCGCTCTCCACGGGCCGGGCCAGGTGTCCAGGTGCTGCGGCTGCCGGAGGTGCTCTCCCTCCCGGCGCCGTGAGCGTGTGCCGCGGTGCGAACGCGCCCGGGAGTAGCCGAGCTCAGACTGAACAGATCCCTTCCCTGCAGCCTCCTCCTTATTTCAACCCCCCCCCTCCCCGTTCCCCCCTTCCAACCTCCCACTAGACTTCGGGCATGCGCACGCGGGGAGAAAGTTGCTGGCTGGGAAGGAACGACTTCTCGAGCCGCTTCTCCTGCAGGCAGCAGCCCGGGGCTCGCAGCCCACAAACGTGTGATTCCGTTTCTCCCCCCGCCCCACTCCAATCCGCGGAACATCTCCCCGGGGTCCCCTCCGCGCGGCCGGCCCCGGAGGAGCGCTGTTTCCGCGGGGCCGCGCGCAGCAGTGCGCGCTGTGGAGGAATGGGGATGGGGGGGGGGGAGACCCGCTCCCCGCGGGGCGCTGCGCGGCCGCAACTCCGCGTCTCTCCGCGGGTCTGGGCTCGCCGAGAAAGAGAAACGTAAAAAGAAACAGCCCCCCTCCCCTTAAAATAATAGTAATAATAATAATAACGGGAGGAGGATGGATGGAGAGAGGGATCCGCTCTCTCTAAGAGAATTCAAGGGGTGGCAAAGTCGTTCTCCTTCTGTGCACCCTAGAGGCGCTTACCTGTGAGGTGCCCAGCCCCGCTGCCTTCCGCCCCAGCACCCCTCCCCGTCCCCACTTTCCTCCCGGCGCACCCCCAGCTCTCTGCTTTCCCCCGTCCCTCCTCGCCCGGCCCGGCCCGTCTCTCCCCGCACCCCGAGCGCGTTCAGCGCTATGCGGAGTCCCGCGGAGCCCCGGCGGCTCCGGGAGCTGCAGAGAAGCGAGGAGGGGATTGCCAGGGAAAAGCGGGCAAAGCATAAGAACCCTCGAAAGAAAAAGGTTAAACTTGCTTTATGATCAATCCCGAGGCCGTAATCTCCTTGCTTATTTGTTTTTCTATTCATCCATCCATTCACACTCCTTTAGATCCGTGAAGGGGGAAAAAAATCGCTCGGGTGTTTTACATCGTCCCGAGGAACCGTGTAACATAATACATTCGCGAAGACAGATCCGTCGGGATAACGCGGTGCCGCGCTCGGGGACACGCGTGTGGGCTTTTATTATTCGTGTCACTGCTGGTTTGTACCCAGCTGCGAAGGAAAAGGCAAACAAACAATTATACGTGTGTGTATATATATATATATATATATGGAAAGCAACAAGAAAGTAACTGTCCATCGTGTTATCATCCCGGAGGATGAGCACTCACAAACACGACGGTGCCGCGGGCGAAGCGAGCCCCAGCGCCGTGTCCCATCTCCCGACAGCCCCGTTTCAGGGACGGGTCCGAGGTCCGGCACTGCACTGGGCGGGAGAAGGGATTTTCTCTGCTGCTTTGGCGAACGAGTGGCATTTTTATGAGGCAGAGGCAAAGCAAAGACGTTCTCCCGTCCCAATCCTTGAGACCTCTCCTGTTTTGTGCTGTTCCTTTCTCTCTTTCTTTCCTTTTTTTTTCTCTCTTTCCTTCCTTCTTTCTCTCTTTATTCTTTCTTTCCCTCTTTCTGTTTCTTTCTTTCTTTCTTTCTTTCTTCCCTTCTTTCTTTCTACTCTTCTTCTTTCGCATTGACTTATTTTATTTCATCTCCCCCTGAAACCTGGCGCTTTGTATTTTTATTCTAGGGATTGAAATGTCCGAAGCGTGACCCCACGGCCGACGCTGGGAGCTGATGCCCCCGAGTAACTTCGCCTTTCCAAAACCAGTTTCCGAGCGCTGTTGTCAGAATGAGAATGCGGGATCCCCGAGTGCCCCTCAGCACCGGACAGGGGATGCACTTCTCTAACCGCACGTTTCTATTTCCTCCGAGGGAGACTCTATGTATAGACGGGGGTGGGCTCTTGTATGAACTGAAAAAAAAAAATCACACTTCTCTTTAGAAATAGAGCGGGGCAGTGGAGATGGCAAAACACGACAGCAGCGATGATACCTGCACGTGTAAGGGAACAACGACAACAAAAGTTGCACTTCCAGTTACAGACCCCATCATTCCGGATTAAATACTTAAGCGCAGAACTAGAGAGCAGCGAGGGATCCCTGCGTCTGGGGGGAGGGAAACGCAGAAAGTGATTCCCACGCGAAAATATTTTAAAATCGAAGCGGGTCGTTGGAATGTGATTCTGCCCCGAAGTGTAGCGGGGAGCTGTGGCTGAGGGCTGCCTGGATAGCGTGCAGCCGATATTTGGGTATTGGCTAAAAAATACAAATATTTGGACTTGTCAACCCACTGGAGATTGAACTGAAGTTTCAGGTTAGCTGTCTCGTTCGGTGCGTTTGGTTTTGATATCTGGTGTTTGAGTTACGCGGGGTGCGCTGTTCCAAAACCTTTATTCTCGGATGGGTTTTTACGATGTCCCTCGCTAATTTGCATTATGTCAACTTGTAACGGTGAGGAACCCAATACCGGGAACGGGCTACAAAACCACGAGCCGCGCTGACACGCAGGGAATACGCCGCGCTTTTCCACAGTGCAGATCTGCTGTCGATTAGGAATGTTATAACTTCAAGAGCCTCGTGAAAAGCGAAGGCATCTGCTCCCAAATCCCGCCACGTTTGTAGGATTTAGACGTGACAGCGAAACCCAATTCGTTTCACGAGAGCTCCGCGAGGGGACTGGGGGCACCGGGAGACAGAACCTCCATCCCTTCCCCGACCCATCCCAGACCCAGCGCACGGTGAAGGCCCCCCCTGGCCGCGCCCCGTGTGTGCGGGGAGCACCGCGCGGCACTCCGCTCCGGCAGCTGCGGGGTAGCGCGGAGCCGCCGCCGCCGCCTCGCACGGAGCCGCGGGTGCGGGGGTGCGGCTGTGCTCCCCACCTGCGGGGCATTCCCCCGCCCCTCCCGCTCATCTCTCCCTCCCCAGCGGGTTCCGGGTGCGAGGGCTGAAGCTGCGCAGCGCAGGTACCGAGGTCGCTAAGCTCGTGGGGATCCGGGCACCCCGCGTTCACCCCCACGCGCGCCGTGCGGGGGTTGCGCAGCCTGAGCCGTGCCCACCCCCTCCCTCGGCCGTCTCCAACTTCGGGACCAAAGAACCTTTGCAAAACAACGATTCTCGGCCCCATCCCGTAGCCATGTGCGGGTAAAGCTCCCTTTTGCCTCCCTGGGATTTTCTCCCCACCGGGGAACGCCGCTTATCCCTTGGAAACGCTTTTTCTGGGGAGAAACCTCCGTGCTCCTCGCGGAGCATCAGCCGCGGGCGCCCCGCGGGGAGAAGCGGGGACAGAGCGGGGATGGCCGTTCGGCGGTGGCTCCCAAGGGCCGCCCCGCTGCCCCGAGGCCGGCGAACACCGCGCCCCCTCCCCTACAGCGCGGCGGTGGGTGGGGGGCGGCCGCTCCGAGCCGTCTCCGCTCGGTGCTCCCGGGGGAAGGGAGCGGGGAGCGGGGCAGAGCGGCCGGAGCTGGCACAAGTGCACGGCAGCGCCCTGCCCTCGCCCTCGGGGCCCTTTTTATCAGTGCCACCTGGGGTTGGATATAAATAGGTCGATGCATTTCTGCTCTGCTTCGCTTTGCCTCATTTCCCCCCCTCCTCCTTTACTGCTGTTTTGCTGTGAAGGATGGAGCGTGCGGGCTCTGCCTCTCCCCCCAACCCCCCCCCCGGCTCGGGATGAACCCCACGGGAGTGCCACGGAGGGGACCGAGGGCGGCGGGGCTGAGCTCGGAAACGCTTCGGGAGAGCGGGCGGGGGGGGGTGGGGTGGGCGGGAGCTCCGGAGCACCCTTTCCGAAAGCGATCCCCACTCTGTGCCGACCCCCGGTCCGCCGCCCCGCTCCCACGCAGCCTTATCGCGGCAGCGGCCGCAAACGACGCGGCACGGACGGACGGCAGCGAACAGCGCGGGTGGAAACTGCTCCCTCGGGGCGAGTAATCCTCTTCTGATAGCAGCCCCCGCCCCCAGCCTCCAAAATCCTCAGCACGAAGCCAACTTGTACCGTTATTAGGATGATGATGATTATTTTTAACCTCCCATTTCGAGGGCTCTCTGGAAATCAAAGCCAAACTTTGGAGCATCTCCATTTTGTTAGCGAGGGGGAGATGGCTGGCCTTGATTTGCAGCTCGGTGGTGAGCCGTGACCCAGCGCTGCGATACATCGCTGCCCTCCGCTGTAGCGAACCGCTCGAGGGGGGCGGGGGGGCTCGGAAGCAGCCGCCCTATGGAAGGCAGTGGGTTTCCGCGCCGGGAGCTGGGGCATGGCACTACTCAGCCACACGGACAGAGCTCTTTTGCAGGCTGGGAAGGAATCCCAGCGCGTGGAACGGAGCGATAGGGGATTTCTCCTCTTTAAGAAGCACAATGGATTTTGCAAGCAACTAATTAAGTGTAAAATCTTTCCCCACCGCCCCTTGTTTGCAAAGCGGTGTGTAAATGATTCCACTTTAACTTCCAGCCCCTTTAGATCACCAATAGTGCCGCGGTGGTTCTGCTCGCGCTGCTGCGCTCGGAGTCAGCATTTCCATTATAATTTCCTATTTTCAGGAGTTTTTACAGTGGTCATAAAAATTCAATCCAGGCTGAAACTTGGCATCCCAGGGCTCCTCCCAGGAGTCATTTCTTTTTGTTGTATTTGAAAGAGGAAACCATTTATCTGTTTTTACATTACAAGAGAGCAACAAAAGGAAGAGAAAGCGGAGTTTAGAGAACTTTTTTCTTTCTTTTTTCTTTCTTTCTTTTTTTTTTTTTTGGTATGTTATGTTGCTTGCTTTCGCTCAGCTTTACAGTATCTGCCACAGAAGTTAAAGGAGTACAGTGCACAATAATTAATAACACGTGAAAAAGCATCAGGTTATGGAGAAGCCTGAGCCCACGATCAGAGCTGGTCATAAAAATACCTTTATCATCCCCAAATCCTTTGCTTTTCTAAACTGATAATTTGGTAGCAGTGCATCCAGAGTGTAATTTGATGCTGGGGATCACTTTGATTGAAAACGAACGGACTGTTTTGGAAAACTGAGGAAGTTTATGCACACGCTCATATTTAAGAAGAATTTCCTAAAGGTACAGATGTTTTCACTGCAGATTTGAGGGGGTCTATCCACCGACCCCCTCAGTGCAAGTTTATGTGTAGCAGTCAAATAATCTTTGGATTTAGGTGTCCCTAAGTATTCATTTATATGATGGATTGTAATGGCTGTATGGTTCCCTTGAAACCATTATATTCTATCAGGTCAAAACCAGCTTCTTAAAAAAGTTCATTTAATGCAAGGGTGGCTGGAATGATTTGTGTGCATTGCGTTGGCTTGCATGTGATTTCCATACCTGCTGGAAGTTGAGTCAGGATTTAACGATCCCTCAGGAACTGAAGGTTTTGGTGACAAGAGCTCAGAATGGGCCTATGAGAAAAAGATCTGTGTGCATTGGGACACTCAAGTGGAATGCCAGCAGAGCCTGGACAGCACATCAGTTTGCTGTGGATTATGCCTATGCCATATGTTCTACAGAGAAATCCTTTCTTTACTGCTGTAATGCATACATTTCTGCTAGTCTGGGAACTTGGTAGAGGTATCTTCCCCACCATCCAGCCCAGGTTAGGCAGGAGAAAGGATCACAAAAAATGACAGCACGTTGAGGTTAAAGAATTTTTTTCTAGGTGGTAAAAAAAGGCATGTATGGAATTAGGTGTGTATGTACACATACACACATGTATATACATATGTAGAAAAGGAAACTGATTTTGTATATAAATAAAGACATAGAGACAGATTAACACAGATGGCTTTACAGTATGCATGCTAGTATTAAGAGTACATGTACATTCATTCAGGGAATGTCAGCCACCTTTACCTTGTGAAACGTTGCAGAATAACAAGCATTTGGCAAGGCTTATATTTGATGAGGCTATATTTAACAGTTAAAGAAGGACTCAGTCTGTTTTTGGGCGAATGAAGGCAGCGTTTGCTTGCCACGGTCTGTTAAAGTCATGACTAGAGTCAGGGCTCCACAAGTTTTTTTCTTCCTTTAAGGGAAGGGCAGTGACATTGGGCTACAGCAGATCCAACACTCACTGAAGGCAAAGGAAACTCACCCTCTGACCTCACTGATACCTGTATCTGACTTCAGAAGTATTGGTCTTCCAGTCAACTAAACTGATACATCTATTTCAGGAGTGTGGGCTCCTTCGTTCTTCAGAGAGTGGAGTAACTTCAACCTACTTGAGATCTGATTCACATTGCAAAGAAACTTGTTTTTTTTTTTTTTTTTTTTTTTTTTTTTTTTTTTTTTTTTTTTTGTATTGACTATGCACAGACACATACACAGAGACAATGATCCCTCTTTTAGGCATCTGAGCTCATTACCAGAGAGTAAGTGGGACAGACACTCCAGTACTGTGCTCAGCATATCAGGCTTTATCTTCAGCACTTACTGAAGCCCATACCTGCAGTAGTTGATAGATCATACACCAACATGCCAAGAGTCTTGTTACAACTGAAAAATGAAACCTATTCTGTACAAGATGCATTTGGAAAAACTTTTCCTAGGGCTTATCACAGCAACACTTCATGGCAGCAAGTCAGCATCTGTGCATTTCCTTTGGGCTTAGCAGAACTGGAGACAGTAATACAAACAGGACTGCAAGTTTTACATCCCAATCATTTGGGATCTCGCTCTGGCTTTGCTCACTGCATAGATCCCGGGATAAGCTGTGAAACAGGGCTCTACTTGCAGTCAGCTGCCAGTACTCATATCGCGTCACTCACAGTCTGGGTGCTGGAGCTGAAGGAAAATGTCACACTCAGAGCACATGTAGTAGCAGGAGGGGAGATCACAGTGATATTTGTGCCACAGAGCTCTGACTCTCTTTCCAGTGCTGTGAGCACTTTGTTTCCATGCACCAGCTGCCATGCCTGCTCAGCTCGGTGAAGAAATGCATAGTGCTGAATACTATAAAGATTTTGTGCAAATGTATTTTGCAGCCTCAATCAAGCTCTTTGAGAAGCTCCACTGGCTCAGAGCTGTGGACCCACAGCTCAGAAATGTGGGCGACATTTTAAACAACTGGGTCCAGGCTTTGGAAAGCCCTCAAGGTCAGAGCACAGCTCAGTCATTGGTGGGGTTCAACTGTAAAAACAGGTGTGGGACATTGACTATTTGGGACTACCATTATTTCAGGGAAAGAGGAGTCCCTGACAGAACTAAGAGGAGCATGGACCAGGGCTGTCTCCCCTGTTATACCAAAACATACTGTCGATAGCTGATGCCCAGCTCCAGACCTAGCGCCGCTTTCTGCTCTGCAGCTGACCAGCACTACTGGCAGAGGCAATGGCCAATCCTCCGCTGGGAAAATGGACAATTTTAATTCAGAGACATCAGTCTCCAGCCCTCTAAATTTCATCTATGCCCCCTCTTTTCTATAATACAACTACTACCAGAAGCCAGTTGATGTATAGCCATGTACACTTTTGACATGACCTCATGACTTTGCAGCAGTTATGGGGTTCAGGTTTTCTGCCATAGAAATCGATATGAGCTTTTATGATCAACTGCAGTGATGGTAATATCTAAGAACTGTGTCACCGTGTCACTGCAGATTCGACTTCTTGGCTTTTACTCAGTGGAAAGGCGTTGTTTTAGCAGAAAACATTAGTCTGACTAATACAGAACTAGTGTCTCGCTGAAGGACATACCAATACCGACCCAGCAAGAATTTTATTTTTTAAAACAACCTAAAAAGTAGGATTTATTGAGGATAACATACAAGAAATCTGAATTTTAGTTGTATAATAATTCACAATGTCTTTCCTTTTTTCAGTATTTTCTAAATGTATAGCAGCATCATAGGAAAATCAAATTCCTTCTGTTTTGTTTTTAAATTTAGCTTTCTCAGCGGTTATAAATTCCCATAGAACCTGCATGGAAATAAAGCTGAGGGATCAGCTAAAAGTCACTAAAGCAAAGGAAATTAAGAGTCAAGTCAGAAGGACTAGCCCCTATCATACCCAGCTATGCTGAAGTGTGAGAGATAAAGGTCATCTAATGGGGGGCCCTTGTGCCGCCAGGTGGTCCTAAATACCAAATATACCATAATACCTCAGCCCGAGAGGAGGTTAAGCAACAGCAGAGCTTCAGTCCTAACCAAGAGCTTCCTGCTGTTTGTGGTATAAGGTCAGACCCATAAGGTTATTTTCAGATAGGCCTTTGTAGGCAAAACTGTGGGCATGTCACGGTCAGGGTATTACAGAGCGGACAGAACCATACAATCCTCTTACAGTGCAATTCTGAAGAAAACTCGCCACCTGCTGGACAAAGCCCTCCTCGTTCCGAGCTCCTCTGAACAATATTTGCTGAAGTCATTATTAATCGGTTTCCAGCAGCCAAAATTGTTCAGCGTTCACTCTCTCCAGTTAAAGCACTGATTTGGGGAGCTTCAGCCTTCAAGGAAAAATATATATATATATTTTTTTCTGATATTTAAATATAATATCGATCAAACAATAGCCTCTCAAGGCTGACGTGTTTTCATACAAGTTAGTTTTGTTAACTTCTTTTTAACGTGTAATACATTCTCCTTCTTTCCCTTACAGTTGTATCAGGAATCATTGTAGTTTTCTTTGTGATGTTTGTGTTGCTACAGAGTCTCTTCTTCGCTGTTACTGCTTCTATTTACTGATACTGAAGAGTAACTGGAGATTCTGACATCTCATTAGAAATATTTCTCATTCTTGTAGTGAGAAAGGGAACACCTCTCAGTGCAAGAGCTCACCATCCTTCAAGGTGTGATTTTCAAGGCAAGGTTGGATAAGGCCCTGGGCAACCTGATCTAGCTGTGCTGTCCCTGTTCATTGCAGGGGAGCTGGTCTAGATGGCCCTCAGAGGTTCCCTCCAACTCTAAGGATTCTATGGTTCCATTATGACTTACCTTTTCTTCGTATACTTCTTGGTAAGCAAGACTAGACTATCCAGTAGAGATAACAGAGGTCTTGTGTGCATGTGTGTCAATTAAGTTACATAAATAACATCACCTTTTGTCTTTAGATCTGATCTGCAGTCGGCTAAGCCAAATGAAAGTTCCTATTGATTCCAATTAGATTTGGGTAGATCATTATACAATGAAATGTGTTAGTCAGCTAATATCGGGTTCACTGTTTATTGGTGAGGATTGTGAATGCTGAAGTCAGAGAAACAGGATCCACAGCCAGAAAGTTTTGAACTCAGCAATGGAGAAGGCATGAAGGCTGGGTCCTTCCAGACTCGGAGACCAAGTATGCTCTGAAAAGGGATATCACTTAGTGTGAATCCAGCACTGTAGCAGTGTATAGGAATTAATCTGCCAATATAGAGAGTAAAGCAGTGAAGGAAAGAAAAATATGGATATGTCTCCAAAATTAAAGTGATAGAAAAACCTTAGGGACTATTAGAAAAACAACAATTACTACCTTTATTTTCAATTTACATTTCAATTCAATACTTTTCATCACAAAATGGACAATGTTACTGAAGCTTAAAAAATTTTGTATGAAGATAAACAGTGGAAGAATTAAAAAAATATATATATCATAAATGTAAGTGCAGTTTTTAAAAGGTAACATAGATACATTGACTAGAAGAGCCAAATGAATAAAAAAATATGCCTGTGAGTTCATACAGAGAAAGGGAAAATAGTTTAACAATAAAAATAAAGTGAGAGAACTTCAAAATATCAATCTTGGCTCAGTTTAATAAGGATAATCAAAGAATAAAGGAATGGAATGGATTGGAATAGAAGAATAGGATAGAATAGAATAGAATAGAATAGAATAGAATAGAATAGAATAGAATAGAATAGAATAGAATAGAATAGAATAGAATAGTTCAGCTGGAAAGGACCTTTAAAGATCATCAAGTCCCTCTGCCTGACCACTTCAGGGGTAATAAGAAATTAAAGTATGTTATTGAGGGCATTGTCCAAGTGCCTCTTGAAAACTGACAGCCATGGGAAACCAACCACTTCTCCAGGAAGCTTGTTTCAGTGTTTCACCACTCTCAAAGTAAATAAATGTTTCCCAGTGCCCAGTGTGACCACCCTCTGGTGAAGCCCTGTGCTGTTCTCTGTCCTGCCATCAGTTCCCAGGAACAGAGCACCTCCCTGTGCTTCCCCTCCTCAGGGAGCTGCAGAGAGCAGTGAGGTCACCTTTTGGCCTCCTTCAGAACAGACAGCCCAATGTCCTCAGCCTCTCCTTACAGGACATGCCTTCAGCCCTGTTACAGCTTTGCTGCCTCCTCTGGGTACATTCAAGGACCTTAACATCTGTTTATATTATGGAGCCCAGAACTCCCCACACTACTCAAGGTGAGGCTGCACCAGTGCTATAGAGGGAGACTGGCAGCAGAATCCACAAATGCAATCGAAGTTACTAAGGAAAGAATGTGAGTCACCAGTGTAGTTGTGAACCACTAAAACTATACCTTTCTGACCAAGAAAAAAGGGGCAATGAATCAAGAGGTTTGGGATTTGGTCAACCTCTTTTACCAAATTTATCTGTTGCTTGGTTTGAAACTCATAAAAAATTATTTGCTCTAGCATGTCAATCTGAAAAAGATAAGTAAAAACACGTAATTGTCAGAGATTATGCAAAGAAAAATATTAGATATCATATTTCACAGAGGGGGAAGAATGCATGAGCAGCCTGCATTTTCTTGGATTTGCCCTTTGAGTTAGTGGTGTATTTTGGTCCTGAGTTAGGCACAATGCAGTCTTTAAGCATTTGTGAAGCATTTGTCTGGAACCATCTTTGTTTTCACAAGCCCTTCCTGACATAGTAGACATAGGCTAGGATCTCTTTGGAGATAGATTTAAGGCAGGACCGATGTGGATTTCTTACTTCAAGTGTAACTGAAACTGAAGAAAGGAAAAGAGTAGAGGAAAAAGCAGCAATCTCATACCAAACTGAATACAAGGACTTGGCTTTTGGTGAGGTGGCAATGGTACCCAGAAAACTGGGGTGGTTGTCAGTGCCAACTAGCTTTGATTTTAGCGTCCTTGAACATTGAACAGAACTTTAGCAGAGCCCTGAATTAAAGTGTAGCAGGATTTGAATGAGAATATAGGTCATAGAAATCAATTACTGTTCAGCAACTGCCTAGTTGCTCTGTAGCAACCACATGCATGTTGCTGTGTAGAGAAAGGTAAACTTTCTTTCCTACCTTCCATGGTTTTATTTGCAGGACACCCATATATGTCATAGAGCACAAGGAGAACAATACAGCAAAGCAGAGCCATAAAACAACAACTGCTGTAAGCTTGTATCCTGGAGGCAATTTTTTCATATTTTTGTCCTGTCTACATCTAAATGCTAGAGAAAAAAAATTAAAGAAAAAAAATAACACAGATGCTAGGAATATTTGTGGCTGGTCAAAGTTCTGTAGATAAATACTGTTGGAGTAAAGCCAAAGACCTGAATATAGACATCTTGTATCCCAGATGAATATATCCAAAATTAGGCTAATGAGTATCCCAAATAAACTTCTCTACTCTTTCTGACTGATGGAAAACAATTTAGCCAGCTGAAGATATTATATATGTCTTTGGAGCTAGGAGGGGAGCCTCATAACTGAACCTTATCTTTTCACTAATCATTGCTCTCTGGTCTGTTACCATGACTTTTTCTGGCCATTTACAACCCCCTGATCATTACCATCACCTCTAAGGGAAGAGGAACAAAGCTGGAATCAGGTGTTACTGCTTTCCTCAACTGTGGATAGCTTTCCAACAGAGAGATCTATGTTTATACTCTTGCTGTTTTCTGGAAATAGCAGAAGCCTTGCAGAGGTTGTTGTTTAAGTCATGGTTTTCGGTGATTTTTCCTTAGTGAAGGAAAACAACTGCATTTAGGGCAAGGTAGAAAATGAACTTGAATGGCTCTTCTCAGTCAAGGCAGTTTCATCTTCTGCTCTCTGAAAATCCATTTTTTAACTGTCTTCTCAGTTTCTTAGGCATTACTGCAATACCACAGAATTCTTTTGAGGCTTTGTTTGTTTCCTTGTCCCTACTAGAAAGCCATTGCAGACTCTAATATTGCATATCTTACATCTACTGGACAGCCTTATATAAACATGTGTTCTTGTGCTAACTTAAACTCGTTTTATTCCTTGGTATTTCTCTCTCTTGAATTTTGTATACTAAGATAAACATCTTTTCTGTTCAGAAAGTTGGATGCTTTGAATCCAGATTCCTTTTGAAGGACCTTCTCTGCATCAGTTTTATTTTGAATTAGTACATAGATAAATGATACACTATTAGTACTATGTGAGGTATTAATGGTGGCTTCTATAGCAATCTACGCACCAAGAGCATTTACTACCCGAGATAGAGTATTCAGTGTCTGCAATCACATTAATTAAGAAAAAATAGGCTTTATTAAAATATGCTATTTGAACTACAGTTACCTTTGGAGAAAGATGGTGCTGTTCACAAACCAGTGAATACAGTTGTAGAATTTAACTTCTTTTTTTTTAACGGTTCAATTGACTTAAACAATGTAATTGGTTACAAAATCTGCTTTCTGAATAGATATATCCTGTCAGTGTACACCTCAGCACTTCAAGCCTTTCAGTGTACAGAACAGCTGAGTCTCTTCTCTCTTAAGAGAGATCTTCCTGAGACTCTCTCTGCTTGGCTTAAGGGAGAGGGCCTACTGAGGAAAGAGAGTATGGAAAAGTTTATGATCTTCAAAGACAAGATCTTATTGCGGCTGACAATACCTGATCTCCATTTCTTCCATTTAAATCCAGACAGGGACCATCGGAATCTCCCGGCCACTCCACTGGGACTGGTCATATTTCCATCTGGGGGCCATTAGCCTCTTCCAGTAACATCCACCTTGAAAAGTGTAAGGCTAGTTTTAACGAAGAGGACAACCGCACCTGCTTCCTCTCAGCCAACAGGGCAGCTGAGCATCCAGATGTTTGTAGTTGTGGTTGAGCTTAGATGTTTTTCATCTGCTTCTCACAGGAACTAACAGTATTGCATTCCAGTGACCATACAATCCCAGCTTCCTGTCTTACAGGACTACAGTATCCTTTTCACCTTTTTTGTCATTGTCAAAGACCTTCACATTACATTTCTTTCTCTGGATCAGAGTCTTTTTTTTTTTTTGCATAAAAACTGAATGTGTTTTTCTTGTTGTTGTTGTTGCTGTTGCTGTTTTGTTCATTTGTTAGGTTTTGATTTTGTTTGCATTCTTACTTACATAGTTTAGAGTTTCAAGGTCAATATCTAAGTAACTTATGGATAGAACTAGCTGAATTACTATGTTGTTTAATGCAGAGGGAGTGCTGAGGAATAATTGTTTGAGCTTATCATTTCAGATCAGATGAAACTCTTCTATGTACAGAGCGGGAGAAGAACTCATTGAGAGCAGCCCTGTGGAGAAGAACTTGGGGTTCTTGATGGACGAAAAGCTGAACACAAGCCAGCAGTGTGCTCTTGCAGCCCAGAAGGCCAACAAAACCCTGGGCTGCATCAACAGGGGGGTGGCAGCAGAGGGAGGGATGGGGTTGTCCTCATGTTCTGCCCTCATGAGGAGCCTTTTGGAGTACTGCATTCAGGCCTGGGGCCCTCAGCACAAGAAGGATGCAGAACTGGTGGAGCGGGTCCAGAGGATGTCCATGAGGATGATCAGAGGGCTGGAGCACCTCTCTTATGAAGAAATGTTGAGGAAGCTGGGCTTGTTTAGCTTGGAGAACAGAAGGCTCTGGGGAGACTTCATAGTGACCTTCAAGTACTTAAAGAGAACTTATGAGCAGAAGTGGGAATGACTTTTTACACAGTCTGATAGTGATAGGACAAGGGGGAATGGCTTTAAACTAAAAGAAGGGAGATTTAGATTAGATGTTAGGAAGAAATTCTTTATTCAGAGGACGGTGAGGCCCTGGCACAGGCTGCCCAGAGAAGCTGTGGGTGCCCCGTCCCTGGAGGCATTCAAGGCCAGGTTGGGTGGGCCCTGGGCAGCCTGAGCTGGCAGGTGGCAGCCAGCCCATGGGAGCAGGTCTGGAACTGGGTGGTCTTTAAGGTCCCCTCCAATCTAAGCCATTTGATAATTCATATGATTCTATGGTATGTTACATATCGTTATCTTGCTGATAATGAATAGAAACTCTTCCTAATTTTGTTTTATTTTAAATTATTTTATGAATGGCATATTAATTTTTCTTGTGATAAGCAATAGATTTCCTTGCAATTTCATTCTCCACAACATTCTTATGGAATAAGATGATGAAAAGTAGAAAGTTCAAAGGGAATAAGAAACTTTAGACAAATCCTTCTTCTGAGGTATTATTTTTTCCACCTCTTTGCCAGCCTGACTTTGACTGTAAGGCTGAAGGCTCACATCAAAGCAATCTTCTGAGGAGCTTTTCCTCAGTCTCTCTGAGTACATAAGGGTGGTTATTACTGAATTGTGTTGAACTTAAACTCCATGTTCAATGAACTCTGGAGATATACAGTGAGATTTTACCACTCTGATTACATGCACAGGGTTCAGTGTGGTCCAAATAAAGCAGACACAAAAGAGAAATTAGCCAACTTTTAAAGTTTTTATATGTTTTGTTTTGGTTTTTTTGTTTGTTAATTTGAGTTACCAGTAGTGATTGCTGGTCATGACTAACAAATATTTGTTTTAATATATTTTAATTCAATTATCTGAAAAGGAAGTATGAAAAGGAAAGAGGAAGGAGCACCATCTCACTCATTTTAAGAAATCTGTGATGTAGAAGTTTGCCTCCAAAGTAGGCTGTTTTGAAGACAGCAGGAAGAAGCAGGCAGTTCCGGAGTGCTATCCATCTGACCTTTCTTAGACCATGTTCCTTTAGCATCTGCTGCACACAGACACTCCTGCTATATTTGGCACAGAACCATTTTCACAAATTGCTTGTGGCCTTCAGGCCTTCAGGATGATGGGTGGTAATAAAGATAGCCCTATCCTATCTTCATTCAGTCTATGGTTTCCCTGTTGCAATCCTTGCTAAGTAATACCAGTAGGTGTAGCCTTTACAGTGCACAATCCTGTCTGGTAAGACTTGGCCCAAACCCACCAAATCTGTTGATTTCGTGTTTAGTTAACTGAAGGTGACGTTACAACTTGGTGGCTTCTGTTAACCATATTTTTCCAAATAACATGTGAACATGCTTGAGCCTTTTAAGTTTTATTAAAGATCAATCAGTTGAAGGGGTTTTCTTTTGGCAAGGATCGCAACCACCATTTACTCATCATGAAAACAGAACTAATCAGTCAGTATAAAGGCAGAACGTGCAGATTTCATTCTTGAAAGGGATTTGTGTTGGGGATGGGGGGATGAGTGGCTCTGGTTAATCTTTTTAACTAGATCTCATATCTAAGAAAAGAAGTCCATGTCAGATTTCCTTCCTGTGCCATCTGTTCATCGATTATGCAGTTTCCATTTAAGCAGGTACAGATTTCCTGGGGGGATAGAGCTGGAGGCTCTCTACATATGAGATTTTAACCCCTATCTCCAATTCCCTGCTGTGGCATGAGGCTTCTCTCACATTCTCAATAATAACACATATTTTGCCATCATAACATCACAGGAGAGGAAATAAGATGTTGAAGTGGAGGTGTTTCTTGCTGTACTCATGGCAGGTGGGAGCAGCCTCTGTGGATAGACTGGCTATAGTCATAGCTGAGGTCTGGAGCTTGAGTTTGGGCTTTCACTAGCCCTGCGCTGATTGCACATATCTCCCATGACATGATTCACCATTCTGGTCCTGTGCCATTGGCTTAGAGGCTATATTTAGTCCTAATGAAGTTCATCGGATAATATTTCCTATAAGTATTAGAAATAGGAACCAAAAGGAGGGATTTCCACAGTTCACAGGGAACAGTCCTAGCACATGGTTTCATGATGAAGCACTATCTGTGGTTGCACAGAAATAACACAGCTTACCTTCCTTCTTTGCCAAATTCTTTGGGTGCTTTCCCACAAGTGGGAGCAGGAGATTTAGACTCCTTCAGGCTGCAAACTGTCTGAACCAGGGTTCCAACTGCAAGCAATACAAAAAAGACATCCTGAGTTCTCATCTGTGTTTTAAGGAAAGTGGTTGTGCATTGAATATAACAGCTCTGATCATTTTCTCATTCAGGTCCTATACATTGTGTCCATAGGTCAACAATTCTTATGCTGGACTTATTTAAGATATGGAGTATGTCTTGGTTACCTGCAGAAGCACTCCTAAGCCAAAGCATTGATTTTACATGCTTTCAGGAATTAATAGAGCTGGAATTGTTCTCTGAAATTCAGAATCCTTAGCTGAGACTTATGCAGACACAATCAGTCTGAGCATCACTCTTATTTGCTGAAGGGAAAACATTTTCTCTTCAATTCCAAAGTTGTTATAGACTTTTCTTAGTTTTCTTCTTTGTTCCACTCCTTTTTCTCCTTTGCACTGCCATGCTCACTATTCTACAATAACTATTTTGTTTCTTGCTATTTGCCTCCAGTGGGCTATCTCTGGCAGAGTGTTTCTGCTAAAGCAATGAAGAAACTGTGGTCATGTTGAGGAATTACATTTGTTTTAGTCTGTTTGCACACCTACTGGAGCTGATAGCCTTTTGCCTTGTAGATTGGTTGGACAACGCCTGAATTAGAGGCTGGCTTATACATATACATCACAGTGGAGGAGTGTACAACATAGCCAAAATGTGTGCTCTAAGACAGCAGATTCAGTGAAAAGCTCTTCACCTGCCAGTATTAGAGTTTATAGGCTTCTTTTTCTTGGGTCAGTGGCTTTATTGAGAACTGAAGTACTGCAGAGTGAGTGTTCTTTAACATATTTCCAGCTGCTGCAGATATGCTTGTTTGTAACATACAGATTTTCCAGTAAGAGCAGAAATTCAAAGAAACCGGGAGGAAAAAAAGTGATGAACAATCCAGAAAAAGAGTCAGGTGTCTTACTACTGCTTTAGACACCTAAATCCAGCTGTAACTCCAAGGTGCCTTATGGGGTGAATCCTGGAGAAATCCAGGTTTTTGTCAGTAAAACATATCCTTGTTTACATATCTCTTATACACACATACACAGCTCCCAGACATTCTTTAAGAAGTATTTCTTGGAGGAGGGTCTGGGGCCCAGCTTTTTCAAGTTAATACACAGGCTATGACCCAAACCAGAATGCTTTATCAAGCAAAGCTGCAGAGAGAGCCTCAGCCCACATTCACCTACAGAGCAAAGGTGCCTCCTCCCTGGAGTAAAATACAGTGAATCAGGTTCCAGTTATAAATCAGGAAGAAGAGGATACATGGCTCTCATGCACCAAAAGAGTGCTCTAATTCCTGCCTTGCTGCTTATAATACCAGTAGGTTATTTCTTGACAGATTCCACTATCTGGCCTGGGCACATAAATTCAGGTGAGTGTTCACAGCCGTAGGGACAGAGGCGACTTTAACTACAAACAGTAGATAACTATTTAGGGCAGTTGAATCATAGAATCATTTGAGTTGGAAGGGGCCATTAAAGACTATCTAGTTCAACTCTCCTGCAATGAACAGGGACACCTGCAGGTAGATCAGGTTGCACAGAGCCTGGTCCGTCCAGCTGAAGACTGGAAACAGAAAAGAAAGTAACGGTCCCTCTACCTTCTTTGTGGCAGAGCCCAGCCATCAGAGCTTTCTTCTTCGCCTGGTTTGTGTTCAACTCCATTTGTTCCTTCAGCAGAGCAGCACATTCTCATCTTTGAAATGACTCATCTCATTTGAAGTAAGCTTCTAAGAAACCTCAAACTGGTTCTGTGGTATGGAGGGAAGCTATAACTTCCGGATGTGGTAGAAGGAGAAGCCAACTTCCTCGTAGTGTTTTTTTTTGTTGTTGTTGTTGTTTCTGTTTTTTATTTGTTATTTTTTGGAGGGGGATTCTTGGTTTTCTTTTCTTTTCTTTTCTTTTCTTTTCTTTTCTTTTCTTTTCTTTTCTTTTCTTTTCTTTTCTTTTCTTTTCTTTTCTTTTCTTTTCTTTTCTTT
>NC_034411.1:101955993-102050149 GCF_002078875.1 Numida meleagris
TTTCCTTTCCTTTCCTTTCCTTTCCTTTCCTTTCCTTTCCTTTCCTTTCCTTTCCTTTCCTTTCCTTTCCTTTCCTTTCCTTTCCTTTCCCTTTCCTTTCTTTTTCTTCCTTTAGTCCAAGCAACTATACACAGAGAACGGTGTTTTCTTAATCAGTTATGTATAGGACCACAAGGCATTTTTTTCTGGGGCCAAGAGTTCCACAGAAAAGCAAATTAGATACAAGTAATGCGGTATGATGATAAATATCCATTGTTAACTAGAATAAATACTACTCAGCAAGTATAAATAATTCAGTCAAAGTAAAATCCATTAGTATCAGAGCATAGAACTCACGGATACTTGGCTTTTTACTTGCATGATATACCGTTTATTATGCTAGCTCAGCAGCTGGGGAGAATACCTACAAATTTTAAGAAATCCCAGGCAGATGGAATCTAAAGCATAACACTTGTATGTGCAAGGCACTAAGTGAATGGTAAATTTGTACCACTAAATCAGACTATGGCAAGGCTCTTTTTTTTTCCCTATCCTTTTCCCCAAATGTCCTACAGCTCCGTGGGACCCACAGACTGTGGGCAGTCTGCTGCTTCTGCACTGTCTCATCTAGCTTGTTTCCTGAGATGGTAAACAACCTCATAGGCCAAACATACAGAATAGTACAATATACATATGTGTAGTTTATATACTGTATATGTCATGCATATTATATATAATATCTGACTGCCCTTTCAGTGATCTGGAAGTAAGTGCTGGTATCAAAAAATACAGTTGCCTTTCTAGAATACTTCGGGAATCACTGATCAAAGGTTTCAACATATACTTCAGGAGTTTCACTAACAGTATTTTATCTTGCTTTTTTGAAGGACGTGTCTCATATCTTAAATCTTCTCCAAGTAAAATGAAGATGAATGAGATGTGGTTAGCCAGGACTGAAACCTGGATGAAAGCTTAGCTAAATACATCCTGTAAAACAGCATGTTCAGTGCTGGGGTGCGATACCAGTCTGCTGTTTTTTACTCCTGCTCCAGGGACTTAGATTTCCCTGGTGCTATGTCCTTCTTTCTGTTAGCACAAATGAGATTTCTTGCCTTCCTTTGTTGAAACAAGTCTTTCTAGGTTTTGAGGCTTTGCCCTTTACAAAATGGTTTTGTTCAGTAGAGAGGCAGTCATGATTAAAATCAACAGATAAATATGAATAGATAAATATATGATATATATGAACATTCATAAAGATTTATTATTGTTTTTCTTGCTGTAGGCTTCTTAATCTCTTCGAAATGGGATTTTTTTCTCAAAATGCTCAGCCATCAGGACACATTCTCTGTTGACTCCTTCTGTGACATTTTTGGTTTTAACCTTTCAGTCTCTTAGTTCAGTTCTCTGCTGTAAAACAAAGGCAATAAAGCTTTTGGGTTTTTTTGTTGTCTTTATGATTTATTTTGAGGCCTGGAGTAATTCACAGAACCATTCTAGTTCCCTGGAGCTATAAATAGTTTGGCCAAGGTGGATGTGTAATTTTCAGAAGTGCTTGCCCAACAATTTCTACATCAAACTCCTATTAGGTGTGTGGTGTTAAGTACCAGAACATGGACAAACACTGACATGCAAAACTTGTAAAAACTTTTCCTTCTCCATCCTCACTTTGTGTTTAATAAGAATATACATCTGAATCAGTAAAAAGCAGTAATCTTCTGTTTAAAGAGGTTTAATATTGATTTCCCAGGTAACAGTAATAGGATGAGAGGCAATGGCCTAAAGCTGAGCCAGAAGAGGTGCAGATTGGATATGAGGAAAAATTTCTTCACAGAAAGTAGTGGTGAGGCACTGGCACAGGCTGCCCAGGGAGATGGTGGAGTCACCATCCCTGGAGGCGTTCAAAGAGCGCGGAGATGTGGCACCTTAGGGGCATGGTTAGCAGATATGGTGGTGATGGGTGGATGGTTGGACTAGATGATCTTAGAATTCTTTTCCAACCTTAATGATTCTATGATTTATTTTTAATTGAAAAACTATCCACAAAAAAATCAAACTTTACCAACAGTAAGCATTACACCCATCCTTTCAGAAAGCATAAATCACACATGCCACAGATTATTATACATCAAAGCTCTCATCACTTGAAAAAGATATCACTTGAATTGAATACACCCTGTGAGGGAGAAACTCCCATTAATAAGTGAGAGTTGCCTGTACAAGAAATGGTTAAAATAGGCAGAGGTGCTTTAAAACAGAATCAGAGAAAGCACATAATCCCAGCTTGATGCAATTACTCTAACATGAATTTAAAATAAAATTAAAGTTAACAGTTTAAACTGATGTTTGAGGGGTTTTAAAAAGATTTAGTTTCCCTTGGAACCACTATGTTATTTGAGCCACTGTAATCTCAGAGTGCAGTGCTCATAACTTCTCTCAAGCACTGTTACTACTAGATTATGCCCACAGGTTAAGTTACAAATGTCTAAAAACCCTAAAATTATTAAACCTAGATTAAAGTGTTCAGAGAATATGGTGTTATTTTAGTCTCCTGCCATATCCTACATTTACTATAAAACTGTTATATTGGCATTCTAATAAAATGTCATAAAGCAAGTATGTAAGGAGGTGTTTTGGGTTTGTTGCAGTCCGATGGAAGCCAAGTTAACATGGCAACCAAAATGTGTAACAGAAACACTTAAGTGTTTTTCATAAACTGCAAACCTTGTAAGAGTCTAAGAGCACGTTGACTACTGGGGAGCTCAGTACTTCAGATAAGTGCTGTATATTCTTGATGCTTCATCTTAGGTCATTTCTACACAACTCAAAAACTAATTATCTGAAGTAAATGTCCTACTTTCTTTAAGTCACACTCTTACCCACTAGAGCCCTCAGGTGTCCGATCAACTCCAGCAATCATATGTAAAAAGGAAGGAATGGTTTGTTCCTTGCACATTAGGAGCTACATTTCCACAGTCTTACTGACAGATTTAGGAAGTTTAGACAAGAAGGCATCTATGAGCCTCTGGGCTCATCTGCTTTTCTTAAAATCCCTCACACCTTGAAGAATATCCTATCACAAATGATAGATAATGCTAACAGAGTCTATAATGTCTGTAATTCTCATTTGCAGAATATTTTCCAATTACTTTTTATATCTGTGATGCACTTGCTTGTTGTTCTGGTGCACAGATGTTTAAATGTTCTTTATTTAACTTAGTTTAAAAAATGAAAAATAAGAGTCTCTTCATTAGGCTTCGGTTGTTGTTCACAAAAATAGAAGGATCCAGTGATGTATGGACTGTAGCATAAAATTTGACCTCCTGGTATACTTAGAGGCAGGATAGAGACAGACCATCTTGACTAACAGGCAATCCCAAATTTCAAGTTTGAGACACCTAAATCAGCATTCTATTCTTGCTATCAAGGAATAAGCAAGTTTTCTCAGGCTTATTTCTGGGAGAAAGAAGTTGACTTGGGGAAGTTCCTTTCACCTAATGAACTCCAGATGAATGCCTTAAAAATGCTTAGTACAGTTACCTGCAACAAGGCTATTTTTTTCTTGGTGAATTTCCCAGGAGCTTACAGAAACTTCCTTTGAGAGTATGAGTAGTCAAATCAACATATTCATGTACAGCAGAGCAACTTACAGTAAGGAACTATATGGAAGTATGAAGGAGGAGTAGGGAAAGAAGTGAGTTCTGTGAAAGAGAAATTCTGATACTGTCAGGGGGGTACATTCTTAACCAATAGGAGAGGAAAGATGCAACTTACGCTACTGCAGGAGGTAGTCAGACTGATCAATAGTATGTATAAAAAAAAAGGCATACATCTGACAAGAGGATCTTCTGGAGAAGAGAAGGCTCAGGGGAGACCTTATGGTTCTCTGCAACTCCTGGAAGGAGGTTGAGGTGAGGTTGGGGCCAATCTCTTCTCCCACGTAATTTGCAACAGGACGAGAGGGAATGGCCTTAAGTTCAGCCAGGGGAGGTTCAGGTTGGATATTAGGAAAAATTTATCTTCCAAAAGAGTGGCCAGGCACTGGAATGGGCTGCCCAGGGAGGTGGTTGAGTCACTGTCCCTGGAGGTGTTCAAGAAACTTTTAGATGTTGTACTGAGGTACATCGTTTAGTGGGGAAATGTTGATGATAGGTGCATGGCTGGACTGATGATCTTGTAGGTCTTTTCCAACATTGTCATTCTATGATTCTAAGATTCTATGATTCAGGCAAAATACTTTGCATTGACCAGAAAGTTTTGTGTGTTCTGAAGAAAAAACAGCTTGCTGTGGACATCAGCTGTCCACAACAAAAGATCTTGAGGAGCAACTCTAACACAAACAAAGACAGAGAACAGTTAATCAAAATATTTGAAAAATGTAGCTCACAACTGATCACAATTTTCACTGAACTGAATTTGAATTTAATAAAATACTGAAAAAGAATTTCATAAAGCATTAAAAGTATTTTAAATTTTTCTTGTTGTATATTCACAGAAAAAAAAAACAAAACCAAGACAATCAACCAACCAGCCAACCAAAAAAAGTAACAAAATGCTACCAAGCTTCTCATTTCCTGACAATATTTAGAATTTGAGAAACTGTATTTTTTTATTTGAAAGCGCAGTCCTTTCAAAGACAAAATTAAAGGTATCTTTGGTTTGAATAAGATGGTGAATAATCAGTTAATTTCTGTGGCTTAAAAGTTTTCATTTTTGCCAAGACAAATAAATCCTTAAAGGAGAATACCTGAATAGCAATTGTTGACACTATCTCATTTGCAGCTACAGGTTTCAGCAACATAAACAAAACTGAGGAGATGAGTATAACTAAATGATGTAAAATTGCCCATTAATCACTACCTAATATAAGCGGAAATGTTCTAGCTATGAGTATACTGCTTCTGCTCCCTATTCCCTGGATGACTGATGTTAGTTGAACTTTGCCCATGCTCAGAAAACTTATGTGATAAATAACAAGAAAGGTGCAATCTTTGTGCAAATCCAAAGACAAGACTGAAGCCAAGTGCCATGTTTTTTGCAGAGCCTTTAAAATCCAAATGAATTCAACTCCAATTATTCACAGAATTAAGGAAAAAATAAAATAAAAAACATCAAAATGGCATCTGCAAGCCAATTACATCACAAAAATAGAAGTAGCTGTGACAGTACTGCTAGAGAAAACATTACAGAGGAAAGAGCCTTCTTCCTGTTAAACCTACTGTATTTGTTCCCAGTCAGGCATTAGGAGGATCATTTGGACTTCCATCTGTGCATCACATAGTCCTGTGGAAATTATCAATGTAGGCGAAGTGTGGCATTAAAGCACGTAAATCTTTAACAGAGATGTCTGGCTTGCTAGCACCGATGGGGCTGAAATATCCTCTGAATTATTAACAGTTGAAGTGTAGAAGTGTATTGCATCTGAATGTCCCATCTGGCTAGATCATAGGCATCCCCATTTCTGTTGGTACAGCTGGCAGAACTTGTATGTCTCGTTATTATCAAAATAACTCCATTTCATGAACCATGAACCTCTGCTGATATAACTGGTAGAACTCACCATGAGATAAGTGATTTTGTTCGGTGATGCTTGAAAGGTCTTTCGGCACAAGACCTTGTCATTCCCAAAAGAGAAACAGTTATGGGTCAAAATAATTCTACCTCTTTGATTGTTCAGGTGACAAACAGTGCAAGTGCCATGGTGGGAAACAGCTATGGTTCATAACATGTTGAACATCACAGCCAGGAGCACTTATAAATTCTGGTAGCTTGAATACTGGAGGCAGATGAGAAAAAGACTGTGAACATGCAGCAAATAAAAGTGTTACTGTCAAAGTCTGCAATCTTTGTAACGTAAGATTGACTTTAAAGTTTGATTACAAATTGATTTAAAGTGAAACAGCTGCTGATGTTCTATAAACCTGACCAAAAAGTGCTGATTGGTTTGGTGTAGAAATGGGAAGGAAATGTTACTACCACACAGGACAGCGTTTTTACATATCAGAAGTTTTGCTGCCTGCTCCAGGATGCAGTGGAAATCTTCAATTTTTATGTAATTAAGATAATTTTCCCCCAGGTTAAAATTTACCAAGTAAATTGAGTGGATTATTGACTTCCCAGTATCTTTCAGGATCCTCATGGAAGGGCTTTTCCCTTCAGTCAAATAGCTAGGATCCTACAGACAAGAAATTTCTTTATGTGAAAAAGAACTTTCAAAGAAATTTTCTTTGAAAATAGCTGTTTATGGACACCGGTTTTCATTTTGATAAATTATCGTTTTCCAGTTGAATAAAATTAGGAAAGAGGAAAAATTTCAGTCTGCTCTCATATGGATGCTTTTCATCTTTGACATCAACCAAGAGGAAGAGATATTTTCATGAAGGTGCCGTCTTTGAAGTAAACTGATAGAGGTTTCAGAAATGTGTGAGAGTTTTGGGGGGCAATGAAGATGTGAGGCAAACTGGTAGTATGTACTATTTTTAATGAGCATTGTATTAGGTTCTGTCTTTGGAAAATTTTAACTGCCAAAGGGTGCTTAGTAAAGGTCATTAATTCCATATTCTATCTAACTCCCTCACAAAAAATCTGTCTTCTCTGCAGAATAATTCAGCTATTCTTGGACCTGAATACTGAGACTGTATATCATCAGCCTTCATGCGAGTGTGCAAAGAACTTCTGATGCAATAATAGGGCTTCAGTCATATTTTGAGGTAATAGAAATGTACTTCAGCAAAATCTGATTACAATTTCATACAGCTCAGAGACACTTCAGGCAGACATCTAATGTATACTTCTGACCAGAGCAGGTTTAATTATATATATGGTACACTCTAAGATCTCCAGTGATAGAGAGCTTGCAGAGCTTTCAAAATCTTCTCGGAGAAAGATGGCCCAAGACAGCCAACTTTTCACTTCCACTGACACAAGACTGCAAACATTATCGTATTTGTTGTCCACTGTTTGAATGCATCCCATTCATGGATCCCATACTTTTGTGACCTGCATACTATTGGAAAGATCAAAACAGATCATGCTCCAAATGTGGAACCTTGAAGGCAAAATTTTATTTGTAGACTCACAACTCCCTTTTCAACAGAACTTTGGGAAACTCACTTTATTTCTGCAGTGTTTTATTTCCTCATAAATGTAATAAAGGAGTACCTCCCTGTCCCACAAGGAAGCTATGAGTTACACCTTCTCAGCAATTCTTCTTCTACAGGACCCAAAGCCCCATTTTTTCAGGAAACCTTTCACCATTTGTAAGCTTTCCTTACAGTTAATCTTCCATGTTTTGCCTTGTACTTGTTTTTGGACTTCATAACTTGCTCAGAAATTTGAGAGAACTGGAAGCTGTTGGGTCAAGAGAGAGGACGTGTGAAAAGAAGCTTCTGTTAGATTTGGTTAGGAAAAGAATGCCAATTCAGTTTAACAGAATTGCTTCAAGGAGGTTGACCTATTTTTGCCCAATTTACATTAAAGCCCTAAAACCTATTCTGTGAACTCAATCTTCCTGTTGCTCATCAAGTCAAGGTAGTGTCAGGAATATCAACCTTTGACATTCTTTGTTTTACATGAACTTGGTTCTTTGGTCATACAGGATGTTGTGTTGGTTCAATGACTTCAAGATTTCCAGGCTACTTCCATACTAGTAAACTAAACTGACGAGTGCTTGAACTCAAGCATTTTTCCATGTCCATTTACACAGCTTAACTGCTGGCATGCTCCCTGGCATGGTTCTGGGCCACACTCATGACTGTTCTCCCACACAGTGCCCATGTACATTGCAAGGGCATTTCATTGGCCAGAAGCTGCTCTCAACTGCATGTGTGGAACCAGTCAGTTTTGGAAATTCAGAGTTACGTGTGCAAATTTTATCAGGACAATTAAATGCTAGAGAATGGACAGTGCATCATTTAATTTACTAGTAGAGATGTAGCCACAGATCTGAAGGCCAGGAGTAATCCATCTTGACTCCAAGACAAGAAAAACAGCAAATTAATCAAGCAAAATGTCTGGGTTTTGTAGTATGTTAATTTCTTCAGGTAATTGTTCAGATTCTGTACCATCCTATGTACTCAGCTAAGAGACACCTATGCCTCAAAAGTGGATGCTGAGCTGAAATGCCAAACTGGAGCCACAGCTAGGTTAGCAGCTGTTAATATCAGGTTTAATTTAGAATACCAGATTATATTTCTAAGGTTCAGCAATGTAAATAGCAACTGTAGTTAGATAAGGAAAAAATCAGAACATAACAATAGATATCTGAATGAGTGTTTCTAGCCCCGATTCAGATCCAGACTGGCACACTAGCTTCAAATTTTTCCATGAACTGAGACATTTCACAATAGATAAACTTACAATGCACATGCATTGCAGAGAGCTTTCCACACAAAAGTGCTGCCAGCTCTCTTATTATACCTGAGAGTTACCAGTTCAGATTCCTCCTCTCATATCAATTTTTAAAGCACTGCTTCATGAGGAAAGAAAGTCAGTCTCTCAGGTAACCAACTCCCAAACCACTTAGGTCTTTATAAGTTAAAACCAACACCTTGAACTCAGCCCAGAAATTTATTGGCAGCCATTGCAGTATTTTGGAGACTAGGGTGTGTTTTTTTTAAATGTCCTCTCTGCGTGATGCTCCACTTAATAAACAGGTGGTTGAATTGTGCACATTAGATTCAGTTGCCAAATGGCCTCAAGATGTAGCCTCACACGGAGTGCATTAGAGTAATGCAACCTTGTGGTAAGAAAAGTATGGATAACTTGAACAGGGATCACGTATGACAGGAAAGGTTTTGCTCTTCTTGCCAAATACAGCTGGAAAAGAAGAAAAAAAAAAGAAAAAAAAAGAAAAAGAAGAAAGAAACAAAACAACAAAAAATCCCTTCTGGCTGGCTGTATCTGCTACCACAGCACTGACAAGCTGCCCAAGGTCTTCAGTTTTCTATGTACTTCAGGACCTAAATGCTCGATGGGAAGCTGGACCTAAATTCTGAAATAAAGTGCTTGGATTCTCCAGTGTTCTGGAGCAGGAGACTGGAAATTATGTGACAGATTCACTTAAACTGAATAATGGAAGTTTTCATGACAGTGTGAAATGAACAATGCAATCTGTAATATCGTCCTGGTGTTGTTTATTTGGATACTAAGTGTAATGTTATGCTGCTCCTACAATTTTCAAGTGGAATGTGCTTACTATTTTGAATTCATAAGAGCACAAGTTCATCACTGAAGTGGAAAAATGAGGTTTGGGAGAACACGTGTGAGTGCTGAAGATCAGGAGAATGATGGTGTGAAGTCCGGCATTACTGCACTAACAGGCCACTCCTGCTGAATCAGTCAGCAATGAAATAATTAAAATGTAGACATCGTAGCTGTCAAATGGATGTTTCAGAAAAGTCAAAGCGAGGGGTTCATGTTGGAAATCAAGATTGCATTGGTACATCTCTTCAATATTTTGTCCACTGTTCTGAAAGCTGAAATCAATGCCTTAACACAATAAGAAAGATTAGGGATGGTGGGATAAATTCAGATTGTTCAGCAAACACTCTAGCTAAAGCATCATGAGATGTCTAATCCCCAGATAATCACAGTGCTGTGAATCTTTGATTATCAGCATGAAAAAAGGGCAAAATATTGAAATCAGTAGTCATCACCATGTTACCTTGCCCTGCTCTTGGATAGCTTCTTTAAAACTGTACTTAATGCCACTTTTGTGTATGTGTCAGCTACTAACAGTAGCTTCCTCCGAATTCTTACCTGTTTTGAATAACTAAGGACATGAAAATAAATAGAATTCCACCAAGAGCAAGCTTAAACTGTCCCAAACACTGTGGTATCACTGCAATATATTTAATCTGTGTCAGTTTTTTTCAAGCTGTATCAGTTCTTTTCAGGGATATAAACAGTCCAAAAATTTTCTATATTCAGAAATACGGGGGAATATTTGCTAAAGTATCTAAGCAATGTAAGAATACGTGATTTTAATATCTTGATGTGTACATCCTATTGTCTTTACTGCTGTGTTTCACATAGTGGATACTCCAGAAAATGTACATGTGAAATATAGCCCCTACTCTATTTTAATCAAGGTACACTGACAAAAAGGCTATTCTAAAAACAAGTGCATAAAGTCTTAATAAGTTACTGGCAGTTAACTGATATTAGGCACAAGAAAAATGAGGAGCGGCAGATGCAGAGGTCTCTGCTTGCTAAAGAAACTCTATCTCTGGAACTGCGGTGAAGATGCTACAGCAGCATTTCCTCCACTCTTTCTTCCAAAGCTCCTCCTTTGGATGAAAGCTATTTTTGGACTGGTGAAGGATTGTTCAACTTCTGTACCCGATCATGGTGTGGATAGGGGCTGACATTGCCATCAAGGAGGCTAACTGCAGGGTGCTGTGATAAACTCAGTTTATTCTTTGATTGCTTTAAGTATTATAGTGAAAACAGGATTTGCATGTCATTTTTATTATAATTTGGTTTCCTGTTCAAGCTTAAATAGCTTTTGAAACTGCAGTTTATCCACTCGTGAACTAGAACAACGTCTTGTAAAACTGTGCTGGGTTTACACTAGTTTCCCTTATTTGAAACATATGCAGAAACTTATGGTTGTGATCTAGGATTAATACCGTATAGGCTGGGTTAAATCTAGTTGGAACTGCTGGGTGTGACCGTCACTCTTCATTTAAGATAGTAGAAACAGTCTCACTTATGATAGCAGTATTCAAACTGAAACGAAGGCACACCCAAGGCCACTAAGGAATTTGAACTGTCTTGGAGGAAGGCTTTGCTGGACATTATTTTTTAGAAGAGTATGTATTTACATTTATCCATATGCCAAAAAGAGAGGGGGAGAAATAAAGTGTGGAGAAGCTCGTGTTATGAAGTTGTTCGTGGCAAAGCTGGGTTAAAAGATCCATTTCAATTTCTATCCTTTCCTATCTGCTTGTTCCCCTCCATTCACACCCTCACCTCCTCTGGACTTGATTAAGTTTTGCTACTGAAGTGATGTATGTGGCTGTGTTATCAGACATATCTGTGAATTATCTTGTTTTAAAGAAAAAAATTAGTTATCTTTTTCCCCCCAAAACAAGAACTTTCATGGTTGAGAGCACTGTCATAGAAACAATTGCACAGACACAAAGGGAGCTGGCACTGGGGCAGAGAGGGACTGCACGAGCTGCTGCAGTCAGGGAGGATTTGAGGGAGAACCTTATCTAAAAGGACTCATAATTATATCTTTAGTGTAAAGTTCACTTTGATTTGGAAAGAGTAAGGACCTACATCAGATGATTCATTTCCATTATCTGTGCTGGTATCCTCCAGAATCACTTAGAGGAAGAAACTCCTGCACGTCAGCCATACCTGGAGATAGCTGCCTTGTTCACATCTTCTGTTACACCTGGTGTCATGGTTTTATGATTTTCGGTTATTGGTATTCCACACCGTAACATCATGTAGTGTATGTACCTGGTTCTCAGAAGAGAAGAACTACTAATTTCCCCAGGAGACTTTGCTCCCCTGTTACTGTTTTCCGGTCAGAGGGAAAGATAAAAACTCACAGATCACGAGACCTGTTCTTTCTCTTTCCGCCCGTCTCTCGTCCTGGCAGCATCTCTCTCCCCACTGTCTCACCGTCGGTATTAGAGTAAGGCTTACTTTAATTTTGGACACTCTCTCTCATTGTATTGGATTTATCAGCTTAAATTGTAATTATATTGTATTGTATTGTGTTATTTTGCATTCCGATATCTTATTTAGTAAATTAGTTTGTTTCTCCTCAGATTGTTGCTGCTGTATTGGTTTTAGGCCCATTTCCTTACCCTTTTTCCCTTTTCCCTTTCCTGGGGCGTGGGTCTGTGGGTCCCCTGCCCCATTTGTCACGGAACCGGGCCGAACTTGCCTGTAAACCGTTGACACCTGGTTTGCAGTGCACCTGGCATCCTTCAGCTTCCTCTTCCCATGCTGGTGCTATCCATACTGAACATATCAGGAGGACTCTCAGAACCCACTTCTTTTCTGCTTGCACCAGCTTGGAGATAGAAGATTTTGTCCTCCCTAAAGACTCATCCCTGATGGTTCTTCGTTCCTCCTCTGTGAATGAGATGTCATAGAAAGGTCCTGAAAACCCTGAGAGATCTACAGACAGTATTGGAAGACTGGTCACTGCCAGTTCTCTAAAAGCATCATGCAGATAGGAGTCTTCTTCCCTCATTTTGGTATTCAGAATAACAGAATTGTATTGGTTGAAAGGGTTGGAAGGGACCTTTGGAAATTATCAGTCCAATCCCCTGCTAAAGCAGGCACCCTACAGTGGGCTGTATAGGATAGTGTCCAGACAGGTCTTGAATATTGCCAGAGAAGGAGTCTCTACAACCTCTCTAGGCAGTGCTGTACTACCCACAGTAACGAAGTTTTCCCTCATGTTCATTTGGAACTTCCTATATTCCGGTCTGTGCCTGCTGTCCCTTGTCCTGTCACAGGGTGTCACCAAAAAAAGCCCAGCCCCATCCACTCAACAGCCACTGTTTAGATATTTATCAGCATTGACTTATTGTCTTACAAGAATTCGTAATTACATCAAAAATTCAAAACCATCATGAGTATCTAACCTAACTAGTGTCCATTCATTCAAGTAATACGGGCTAAAATTTTCACACTACAGGTAATTCCAAACATTAGTTCAGCCCTGCTGTCATTCAGTACTGGGAGAGACTATGGACATTTGCCTTTAGGAACAAGGAGAAAACTGGATGATAGAATATGTCATTTTTGCTCTAAGACGTGCTGGTCATTCTAAATTTCTATCTAGACTATTCTATTTGACTATTTCCATTAGACTATTCAGAAGAACACCGTGTGCTCATTGGCAGGTTTAGACTACAGAACAGACTTCTTTCTGATGACTATCCTCTTACACATTTGTCACTCTGGATTTGTATTTGCTGCAAACTCTCTGGAGAAAATACTGCCTGAAATAAGTATGTAGAACTATAACCAACTTCAACAGTGGGCATGCATCAATACCTTAGGGTAAATGATTGGAAACACACAATAGTGAATAATATTAACAGAGTAGAATTATTAGTTCCAGTCATTAGAATGGGATGCGATAGATGACTAGCTGCACTAGCTAAATGAATGAACAGTAAGTCTTCAATTTCTTTTTGTTTTAACTAGGAAAAAAAAAAGCTTATTGTTAAAATGTAATGCTTTCCAGAGTCATAGGTAACACAAACCAAACTTTCCAAGTTGTTTCAATGGCCGATTAACACACAACATACTGAAATATCTATTTTGTTTCAAGGCTGAGCTTGTTTGTTTTTTTCATTTTCAGCCACCAGGTCTGATAAATTGAAGAGCTTTTTGCTATTAATTGTCTGTTCATCCAATCACATATCAAACCCGATTCTTGTCAGCATCTCCTTCACAAATATTGCAGCCATACTCTGAACCTACAACATATATATTTCTCTGATTTGGCAAAGTGTTTGTTCCTGCTTGCATACTTTGATTTCTTTCATCATTTTTTACACGATTCCTCGTCTAATGCTACATTTTGCTGCTGGTTTTACCTTAATTTGTCTTCCTTATAAATTGATTTAAATTTTTGTATTTGTAATGCCATTGATTCTCTTCTACCAGATGATCTTATCACCATTAACATCTTATAATTTTGAAGCTGTGAATCTGGGATAAGAAAGAGTAAAAATATTTAAAACGTTTCCAGGTCTTTTTTTTTTTTAACATTATTTTCTACAGCCGATTTACATCCATAATTCTTGTCAACTTTGTGAAATTAGCTCTCCTGAAGCAGCAGTCTGTAGCCACCTCATAAATGAAAGAAGTCACGTATCTTTCCTTTGAGGTATTAGATTTTACCTCCACAATGGCTATATTGGTTTCAGTCAAGACAAGAACTAGGGAATTTCCCTCTACTGGCTGCAATATTTTTCCAATTGTTACATTTTTGGTTATAAAATTCTGTGTTTCAAGCAGACAGCATAAAGTTTCCAGTACAAGTGTTGAAGTTTTCCAGGATAATAATGCAGCTTCCTTTTTCTCTTGAATGCAAAAGATGATGTAGAAATGCGTCGTTCAATTTCCAACATGGAATGCCTTCTACACTGTGTGATTTTCCTGCTAGGGCATGTAGGATTATTTTCCTATGTGACATAGAAACAGGTGAGTGGAGATCACCACCTCCTTTTCCCCATGTCTTGCTAACCCATTCTAAGTACACTGTAAGCTTTATAACTATCCTAAGCCTGGGCTTCCTGGACATATCTTCCTTCTTCTGCCAGAAAATTCTGTCAGAATAGATTTTGGAGGGTAATAAATTTGTCTGGGATTTCCTTATGGCTGGTAGCCCTGAATAGCTGGACACCTCTAACTCTGCTGCTCCAGGAATATTTGTGGCATGGAATAGCTACCTGTGCCTTTATTTATAGGAAACATCAGACTTAATGGTTCCATAGCAACAGCACAGTAGGTAGGTACAATGCCTTTAGGAAGTATTTGTCCTTCCTAAGCATCCTGAGAACACATTGCCCTGAAATACCAAAGTGAGAACAATATGAAAGGCAATTTTGATTGGAAGGAATTATCTTCAGCCCCATATTTGCCTCTGACAGTAAGGAATATCTAGGGAACAGAGAAAGTAGTGAGCAACACTGTGCTCTTTTCCCTGTAAGCCTCCCCCAGCATCAGCCACTGGAGTATCAGGAACTTCCTAGATTAGAGGTAATATATTTGTACTAGTAGTGGATGAACTTCATTAGTTTTTGAATGCTCTCAACTTTTGCTATATTTAACATCCTGTGACAATGAGTTCCACTGTTAAATTTTAAGCTGCATGAAATAAATTCTTCTTCATATGTCCCAACTCTCCTTCTTGATAGTTTTATCCAATATTTCTGTTTATTGTAATGTGAAATGCCATGAAAAATCATTTCTTTTCTACAGTACTCATCATTTTATTCACCTAAGTTTTACATAGACCACAGTTTTATTTCTTCTCTCAGCTGCATTTTTTTAAGGTTAAGCTGTTCATCATGAGGATTCTGTCTCATACTTCTGATCACTTCTGCTGCTACTCCCCATTTTACTTAATTTTCCCATGACTCTGGGAGGATGCAGGATGAGACAAATACAGTTCAGTATGTGAATGCGCTAGTGCACTATGCATTTATTCAGTGGTATATAGAAGTTTAATGTTTTGGTTCTTATTTTTTTTCATCCCAAGTGTCACAAGTTCATTTTAATAAATTGTAGTTTGATCCCTTCTCTCTTTAGCTCAACTCAATGTCCTGCTCACTCAGCTGAAGAGCATGTCCTCCCCATTTTCTCCTTACCTCCCATGCATACAGATCCTCTTTGTCCTTACTAAAGCCAGCTTTGCTAACAGAAGTGCTCAGACAGCACTGAATATGCTGGATGAACCTGTTTGATACCAACTACTCATGCATACTATCAGTTTTCGTTTGTCGGAGGAGGGTGCAGCAATGCTCACAATGATCTTGGAGAGAAGTAATGCAAATCCAGAAGACCTTTTCTCTGGATTGCTTGTCACACCTCTATGTAATGGGTTCCCTTTCACTCAGGAGTTGCTGCTACCCAAGAACCATGATTCTGTATAGCTGTTCTGATGTGGCTGTTACCAAAATATGGCAGTAAGCTTTGCATTCAGGTTTTGAAATATCTTACATTAATTCACACCCTAGTGATTTTGGTTTATCCATCATCAAGACCACCATAGAGAAACAGTGACTGATAATTGAAATATGTGTCTGGAAAGCCTTGCATTATTAATCTCATGTGTTCTGGGCAAATTCCAGGTCAGATAATTACATTCTACCCACCATAAATTCTCCCTGTGATTCCATGTGGGTATGTGTTAAGAGCCAAAATCAGGCTGCTAGTTTAGGTGAATATTTTTTTAAATCTTAACCAAATGGAAGAACCAGGTTGTGAAAGTAGTTTTGTACATTATTCACAACTTCCATTACTTGGTGTCATGTTATGTAATTCAGATAAAAGACAGTTTAAAAATGGTATAATTAGACAGATTTATTTATTCTGTCACTCTCAAAGTAATGCCTTATATTTATTTCCATGGGAACTACAACAGATACAAAGAGCATAATAACACTGCTTGATAGGGTAGCTTCTCAGCTACAAAACACATTTTTTCAACACAGGCACCACCACTAGCTGTGCACTTTCACCAGTGATGCATTTTCACCAATGCCTGCATACTGCACTTGTAAAAATCTGCACCAGTAAAGGTCATCCACTATTTCACAGTGTTTTACCATCCACCACCTCTCTGTGTTCACATCCACTGTTTGGTCTATAGAAACATTCAGCAAGTGTCGATGAATGCAAATGGGTGCACATTCATTGCACCCACTGGCATACAGTGACATATCTTTGTTCCATATGCACTTCCACGTCAGACGCCATTTTGCCAGCCTTCCACTCTGCTGCCATCTGTTGCACAGCAACAAAATGTAATGGAATATGAGTGGGAAGATTCAGCATCTACTGCCATACCACCAAAGTATTCCTCTGATTTCACTGTCTGACATAAAAAAAAATAGGAGGCATGACTTTTGGAGCAGCCAATAATTGACAGGTCAACTTCATTCATTCTACAAGATAAATTGTTTTTCACCTTCCTTTTCATATTTTTTTTTTCTGAAGAAAAAATATCCCAAACCAGCTTTTTCAGCAACAATTTACCCAACAACATTCTAGTTCTCAGGGGACTGTTCTGACTCCCAGTTGGTGTTTAATGCAATTATCATTTATTCTATTTGGATATTAGCATTAAAGCAGTGTATTTTTTTTTTGTAACAGCTTTGCATATGTTCCACATTAAAATTCCAGTGCTACCCAGTAAAAATAGTTGGCTATCTGCCCAGTTTTTAAAGTAAATTTTTGGTTTACTATTTTTTAAATTTGGATTTCTAATTATAGTTAACTCTTCATAAATTATTTAGCAGAGCTGGAGAGAGTGTTAAGTGCTGTGTTTCTGAACCTTTCCTCCCTAATAAGTAACTGTAAGCTGGCTCTGACACACCTCAGCAGCACAAATTCCTCCAAAATCCAATATATTTTTGTAATTTCCCCTTCTTTGTTCTGGAGTCTCATGTTTTCTCCATGAACTTTCTCAGAGGAAACATCCCTCTTACCCTTGACCCTGATAGCAAACCTTTATCCTTTCTCTTTGCTTGCCTCCCACCAGAAAAGCTAGCGCCTTCAGCTGGACCTGTGGGTCATCAGCTGGAGAGCTGCAGGTACTATGTCATCAGAGAGCTATTCTTTGATGATGTGGTCAGCCTTGCTATGGTTTCTAGTAAGCTCGTCTTGGCAGGTTCATCCTGCCAATGCGCCAGCTCATGCAGCTGTAATTATAATTGAATCCACAAAGTTAGATTTAGTCTTCCAAGTCCATATATCAGCCTTAGTTACTGCAGTTTTCTGCTACTTAAGCATATTTAATTTACAAACTACTGTGCGCATTATACTTCCAGTGGCTTTTGAGATGTGTGGAAGGGTGTGTGTTCAAATCAGAGGTATAAAAACCTAAGCAACCACACACAGAAGATTAAAAAAAAGAAAAAAGTATGAGAGCATGGACAGTATAGGAGGATATATTATAACCCTGTGCTACAGTATTTCAAATGTACACCACTCAAAAGGGCATAGCAAAAACAGGTGGTACTCCTTAGAAGCACCAACATGGATACCTCTGCACTATTCCAGCTTGTTTATCAGGATAAATACTGATCTTCCGAGGGAAGAATGTGAAAGCCCAATAGCATTTGGTGGTAAATTGCATCTTGGAGGCACAATTAATGGAATCACAGAATGACTTGGGTTGGAAAGGACCTTAAAGATTATCCAGTTCCAATCTGCTGCTGTTGGCTGGTTGTTACCCACCAGATCAGGCTGCCCAGGGACTCATTCAGCCTGGTCTTGAACACCTCCAAGGATGGGGCATCCACAAATGCTTTTCTGTGACCAGCTGGCAACCTGAAAAGTGGACAGCAGTCCAGAAATGATCTTCTGCATTGGAACTCTACTCAAGGTTTACACTGAAATCCCTTTTGGACAAGCTTGACCCAGTTCACTCACAGCCTGAAACAGATCATGAGGTCAAGCTTTGGTGCTGGTCTGTAATCTTTTCTTGCAAATCAGCCACATGATTGCTGACCAGTTTCTTTCATATTCGCTATTTGTTAAATGTACTGAACTTAATTTGGTCATTTATAGAATTTCCTTTTTTCTTTTCCAGTAATCAAAAATCAGCTAATCAGTACCATTTAATCTCTTTTCATTCTTAAGCTTTCAAAAATGCTACAAAAATTGGGCACATATGTATGGATAGACAGATTTCTACATATCTTTTGAAATTACCTGTTGTCACTACCGTTTCCCTAAAATTTTCATTTTATCAGGATGTGTGAGGAGGGAATTTCCTTTCATGAATATCTAGAAAGTTTTTGTTGTTATCCAAAGTAACACAGATAATTAGAAGAAAAAAAAACCAACAAACTTTTAGAAGAAAATTATTTGGAGAGGGACAGAGAAGAGGACACAGGTGAAAACAAAAACAGGCAAAATCTCTCATGCACAGAATTCAGAATAATGTATTTCAGATATTTTGATATGTTCTTTCATTGCAGCTGATGTTCTTCAAATCGCAATTCACTTTCATGTATTGATATTCAATTCTATATATTGAACACTCACTCTGGATGCTACTTCCTATCATTTCCCATGCCTGATGATTCTGGTAAGATGTTATGGTTCATCATGAAAAATATAACCTAAGTAAAGATAAACTTTAACTAAAATATAAGTTTAATTAAATCCAGCAAAGGAAAAGTGGGAATCAAAGGTGATTACATGAGCATTCTGGAACCCCCTTTTTTTTCCCCTCCATTGTTTATTATTTCCTGTTTAAAATGTTTTCTGACTAACCCAACTGGTAATAGTCATAGTGATAGAAATCTTCAAAGCTTTTTGAAAGAAATCAGATGAACAGAAGGAGAAGAATAAGATCACAAATGAATATTTGCTCTTCCAATTTTAGAACTCCTGGAGGAAACCAAATGCAACTGTAGAATCAAATCTCTAATTAACAAAGAATGGCAAAAAAAATCAGAAATGTTATTGCAAAGCCTACTTCCATGTCATCTGGAATAATGAGAATATATTTCAGAAATTAAGTCTTTAAACAAAGGTAACCAATGATGAAGATCATTAGTTAGGTAGGATATAGGTTACATAGAACAGCTAGCAAGCTCTGTGTGGGAAACTAAAATGCCAACACCTTCTTTCCTGCCTACTAAAATAGAGGATGGACCTGTTGTTGGACTCTGAATTAGCAATTTCACAAGGAGTTAGAGTGAATCTACAGACTTCTAGTATGTCATAAAGGAAAATATTTTAGTCTGTACACTTATTGATAGAGCAGGAATGGCCCACAATGTTCTGTTTGTTACCTGTGCACTAATTTTCTGATAATGTAGTTGTTTGGCTTAGACAGAGATTTATATTCATATTAGAGATGATGCAAGTAGGGGAGAAGAAAAAGAACGCAAAATAAGATATCCTGAACTTCTTTCCTCATTCAGTACCTCAAAATCTAAAATAAAGTTTTGAGAGAGGCTGCAGAGATGGTTGCTAAATCAATATGACACTAATGCGTAAATTTACAAGTCTAGTAAAACTTAGAATAATTTTATTACTTAGAATAGCAATAGAAGAAAAAAACACCGTTAGGTTCAGGAACTGGGGCACGCGGAGGGATGGAGCCTCTGTCTGTACATATGAGAAGAATAACACGGAGGCATGAAGCTGCTGGGATTTCCTGTCACCCTTTGCTCTCCCACTCTTAATCTCCTGAACTGTTCGAATATTGACATAAGCCTGATTCTAGCACGTTCTTTCAATCACCCTTAAGGACCATGACACTTCCAAAAATTTTAATACAGTAACCTCAGGCACATTTTCCTCTTGCATCATTCCCTGCATATTATATTGCTCCCTTGCATGTGCTTCACACTGCAAAATCACCGGTGACCATGAAGGAAGGTCTCACATGGGCTAGAGCTGAAGGACAACGTCCCATTGACCACTTCAGCAACTTCTGCCCACTGTAAAAGAGGTTGGACTGGGAGTGAGGATCTCAGTTTGAATATTTTGTTTATTATATTTTGTCAGAATGCATAGGACATAACTCCAGTCATAAGCCTGCAGCCACTCCACCTCAACCATCAGCAAAAGACCATCTTTTCATTTTATGATCTAGCAACAGCTTATAAATATCTCGGTTGAACGGATACATTTTTAATACATTTTCATTATCATTTTTGTGTACAATCAGATTTTCCATTGTTTCAATTTTTTCCTAACTGCTTTAAGTTATGCAACTGTTATTAAATTTGCAGTTTTAAAACAAAGACACATTTCAAATTGTAAAAGGTTTTCAACTTTCCTGCTTTAAGCTCTTATTCAACTATGTCAGATATCAAGCTGTTGTTTGAAGATTTTTCCTTAAGATGCGTATGATTTGTTCTAGTTTTGTAACAGATGAAGTGCACTTATAAACCTCAATACCTGCACAACTGTAATGTCTTAGCAATTTCATAATGAAATTCATATGGAATTTAGCAACTCAAGCCAGATTTGTGTCACAATCTTTAACATGTTCCAGTTGCATGAAATACTAATTAAAGGCACTCATTGTTAACTGATATAAATAGTCCCCACTTAGCCCATTATAGGTATAGGTTGTAAAACAAACAATTATGTGACAGATGATACATGTTAACACAGAGAAATTCTGTAATGACATTTCTGTAGCACTGTAACCTCTTCAACCACCATGTGTTCCACATTACAGGCTAAAGGGGGTGCTGATTGCAAAGGTGACGTACTTTCCAGTTTGTGACTTTTCTTCTAAGAATAGAAATGCCTTAGAGCACCTCTGAATGATTTACATTACAAATTTAGTTCAAGCAATGAAATCATTAATGCAAGCTTGAGTTTAGCTGCTACATGTGTTTGCTATTCCATGCACTTGTGCCAAACAGTTGAACATGCCTACCTACCAAGCAGTACCTTATCTAGAAAATGGGTAATCCAAGAAAATGTTTGTTACCTATTCACCTTTTCTTTCATCCAATACCTATTTTCCCATCACTCTGCGCCAATAATAAAATTTGGATAAAACAAAAAATTGATTTTAGAATTCCTCTGATTTTTTAAAATATGCCATCAAAACTCCCAGCTAATCATGGGATAGAAGCAATCTCCTGGCATTTGGATAAGATACACAGATCATTCAATCAGTCAAAAATGGTGTCTGCCTTTCCACTAGCCAACCTATTCCTGTAACATTAGAAGCAGGTGGCCTCCTTACTCAAAGCTCAAACATGCAGAATTTGCCTAGTGCATTTGCATTGCCAAAAAATATGTATTTTCACATCTGCGAATGTATGATCCTCTGTTTAACCCTTGCAGGTATTGAGCTTCTAATGCAACAGAAGAAGAAACAACCAAGATACATGTGTTTTCAGGGGACACTGAATGAAGAAAATGTGATCAAGCTCTATGGACTGTAATATATACTATTTCAGCCATCATGTTGGAAAGGGACTGCTGAAGATGAGCTTAGGATTATTGAGCTTTTTTAAAAAGCAAGACACACTTATACAAATGCTTGTTTGGGATTCAAGAAACTTCACTTTTGACACCTATTTTAAAATAATCCTTGTCTACATGAACAAGACAAAACTACCTGTTATCAGATACCTCTCCACAAATATATGTCTCCCAGGGATTTATTACACAATGACCAAGCCCAAATGATGTAACAAATATAAGACAAAACTAAAATTTTGTTTGTTTTATAGTCAGTGATTTGCTGCAGAAAGTGAAAAAGTAAAAATGAGAGAATGGATGATGCAAAACCTATACGTTAAGGGAAACATCCCCGTCTTGCATCACAGCTAGAAACTGGCAGATGGAAACCCACAAGCTCATCACAAGTTCCTTGGAGGAACTTCTTATCTTGATTTGGATTCAAACTTTTTGGCTTAGAGGTACTTTCTGATAAAAGTGTGGAAAGTCCTTTGTGAGATCTCACCCACACAGTGGACGGAGAGCTTTCCAGATCCACTGGCATATCATCTCTGACAGTACAGACCCCACCCATTCAATTCTAGCAGAGATCAAAGAACAGCATCTGATTTTGTGTCTTACAACTCAAAAGCAAGATAATTTTAGGCAAAGTCTGTGAACGAGCAGAAAGATCAGAATGTAAAGTCAATACATAAAGAGGTTGCTATTTGGAGCTGTCTAAGCACTCTGGAAAGATTGTGAATAACACTAATATCTCCATGGCTAATTTAAAAATAATAAGTAAAAAAAAAAAATCTTGCCAGCCTCAAACAGACCCACCTGAAATTTTACCTAGCAGTCATCAATCTAATCCCAAAATGCACATTTGTTTCTGGAACATTTGAAGCCATTTGGATAGGACATTCGTATGATATTATTGTCCAAAAATGGGGATGTTCTCACTCTTTGGACTTTTTCCTAACCCTTTTCTTGGTTTTTAGAACACAAAAATGATTTACCCTAGAAATGTCAAACTTGATTCAATGCTTGCTTGGCAAAGAGACATGCCTTTGGAGACTGTTAGAGGGTTTAGGTGGGTAATTGTAAAGTTATTGTTAGTTTTTTCCACACTCATGGCATAGAGTACATGGCCAGCTTGTGTTAATAAATACCTGTTGGTTAGATGTGTGGTTTATAAAGGCTTGATCCAAAGCCCGCAGAAGTCAATGAAAAGACTTCTCTGGCTATGAGCAGGCTGCAGATGTAAATGACAGGATGGAAGAGAGTCTGTCATGGGAAAAATAAAGTGGGAGAATCATGTCTCCTGCAATGCTCAGAGTGTTCATGGGCAAACAGAGAGCAGAGAGAATCGGAGGACACCCACTGTCTGCAGACATGTATTATAGTGTCCAAAGGTTAGAAAAGGGAAACAGAGTCTTGAGAAAGGGGAAATCCTAGAGTCATAGTGAGGTTAAAAAATGTTTGAACAGTAACAGCTAATGCTGATTAAACATACCTGGCCTTCTGCACCGATGGGAAAAACAATAAAAGTACATAATCTGTATAAAGCCTTATCCTTGCATGACTAGCAGATAGGTGTTCAACTGCTCTTGAGCAATACATATGCATTTCCCATGATGGACCTGCCTCATGTGAGTATGCATGCTGATGTGGGGACTGTCAGATAACTGTTACCCAGCTGTGGAAGGAAATGAGACACAGCAGTAGGTCACCCTCAAATCCAGCTGCATGCCCAGCCTATTCCTGCAATAGAGTGCTGGAGCCCCTGTCATCACCTACCTCAGAGCTGTTCCCAGGGCTGCCTTCTTTCAGCTCTCCAAGGCATTCTTGTGCATCTTGTGGGTCTTGGCAGTATTACAGTTTTGGTAGGCAGTTGGGAGGGTCAGAAAGGTTACATACCCGCTACTGAAAGCACTCATTTGCTCTAGTTTCAGAAACTAGGCAGGCATCTGCAGAATTAGGCTGTGAAAAATCTCCACAGCAAGGAAAGATCCTTCTCATCCCTTTCTTTGTGCAAAGAAGGAACACTTTTTCACAGACCTTATGTATGGAGTCAAGCTCTTTATATATCTACCAAAAGTACACATCTCTCCCCACTAAGTGCTTACCCAAGGTCTGCAATACGCCCTGCTAAGTTTTGCATATATATATATAAATATTACTGTTTCTCTCTGTTTTTGAATACCTCTTTTAAGCAAGTAAGACACAAAGGTTTGCCTGAGCAAATTTTTGTTTTGCTGTGGTGTGTGAAAGCCCAGCAGTAGCTGCTTGGTAGTTTGCCACTCAGGGTTGAAAGTTCAACAGCCACCTGTGTCACTTCTCTCCCTTTTTTGGATTGAAAGGGTGTTATAGGAAAGGTGTGTTTGCTTTTTCTTTTTTGGTAGGACTAAAAATGGATGGGAGTGTTGTCTGTGAGAAACTTATTTCCTAGTGTAGTAAAGTAGCCAGTGGGCAGCCAGATGGCATCAAGCCATCAAGAGGTCAAAGGCCATTGGACAACTGTGTGGGATTTGTTTCTCACTCAATGTGTTTGGTTTTAAAATCATTTATTTCTGGAGTAAGTCATAGATATGGAAAGGGTTTTGCCTAGGGGACGGTTGTTTCCCCATCCAGTTGAAACCACAAACAGACAGAAAACTGGTCACGAGCCAAAGTGAAAGGCCAAAGGCAAATTGTCCCATATTTATCCTTTACTGGGTCAAAACTCAAAAGCTGGACAGTGATGGCAGTTCATAAATATTTTGCTGCTCCAATCAACAAATGAGATAGAAGGACATTGCATGTCAAGAAACTTGTTGACTCTTGCAGAGCAAATAGCCAGCTGGCACAAATATCATTATTGCCCTGTCTCAGAGCTGAAAGGCCAAAGACGAATGGTGCCAGATTTGTTCCTGGTTTAGCTAAAATAACGTAGGAATCATGTTTATATTTTGATCTTGCTGTGGTGTTGCCTGCAATTCTCTGCTGGACATGTGATCCCAACTTTTTAGTAAGAAGAGACTGAACTCTCCAGAGAGAAATTCTGCCTGAAGGTTTACAATTTCTATTTCATTCAGGCTTCTCATTCATCTCATATATTTTATCCTCTCTGGTGTTTGCAAGTGCCTGGGGATTCACCAACAGATGCTTTTAACATAGTGTACGGGATCTGATCCCATACTCACAGCTCTAGAGAACTGTGGGTCAGGTTCTGTGTAAGTATCGATGGACAAAATGCTACTGAGAACAGTAAATGCAAACCCTTGCATGTCATGTAGGTAAGGACTGCATCTCAACCAGCAATGTTTCCAATCTTAGACAGAAGCAGTGAACCAGCTTGCTTATTTTCAAACACTTGATATATGCCTATGGCACCTCCTTGCACATATCTGGAAGAGTTAACACTTTAAACATCTGCCCCTTGTTTGGGGTGGGAGATAAATGGCCAAGAAAGAATCAGCTATATGCTTTCCATAGAACATGCCAATAGACAACCTTCTGGCTCCTGGTGCTTAAGATGGCTCACTGCCCAGCGTCCCTAGTGATCCAGAAACACAATGTTTTCACAATACCTGAAGCAGTACAGTTAAATTTAGATTCTGATCAGCCTGGCAGGCAGCCCACATTAAAGTGAAGGGTTACAAGCATGCCAGCTGGTCTCCTGTGAACAGCTCTGGCTTCTGGAAGGCAGATCTCCTTCCAGAGAGCTCAAATCCTCAGGAGATGGGTTGACTAAGGCTGTGGGTTTTCACTTATCCATGCAAAGGAGCATGGCAAAATAGATTTCCTTGGCCCTGCACATGCTTTACATCCCTGTTCCAGGGCAACTCAAACTGTGACAGAAGGAGCTTCCAAAGGCACTGTGGTGGTCTACTTAGCTGTAACCTAAGAAGTCATCCTCTGCAGCTCTCTGCCCACAGCTCTCTGCCGGAGGTTTCCTCCCCAGCAGCAGTGGTGGCAACAGAAATGTTCGTGTGTTTGGTTCCCCAGCAACTGCAGTTGACTGTCTGCTATATCAATTTAAGTCACAGTCGAGTTCAGTTTGTGTTAATGAGCATGATGATCTGTGAACTGGGCTAGCTGAGGAGCTGGCTGTTCTGCTGCTGCTGCTGCTGCTGCTGGGGAAGGAGCAGCCACTGGCAGGACTGGAGCTGGGCAGGTGAGAGGGGGAAGGCCATTGCTCCGTTTATAATGTTAGATCAGTTTGGAACGTCACTTTCAATAAATACAGAAAAATGTTCCAAACACTGATGCATTAATGCGAATTACAGCCCAAAGTTTCATCTCAAGGGACTACTGAAGCCAGGTCCACCTCTAAACAAAAGACGAGCAGCTACAGGACACAACAAAAGTAAGACTCTTAAGTGGCTCAGATCCTATAGATATGTAGGAAAAGTAGATTGATTTATTAACAGATTCATATCCCCTCTTCAGAAAAAAATGCTTATGCTTCATGAGTTTATTCATATTTAATCTTATATTTTTCATCAGAGAAAGTTACTAATAGTTTCTTCCTGTGGCTGGTATAATGCATGACCACGATAAACCAGTGAATATAAGGACTTCTTGAGAACAGGAAGCAGTAGTATTGGAGGATAAAGAGTCTAGTAGAGATTCAAGTGTTACCACAGAATTTATGTTTATGATTTGCCACAAATTATTCTGCATAAAAACACTAGACATGGTCCCCTCTTTGCTCTCTGAAACTCCATCAGCTTTGGAACTTTACTGAGACAGACTTGGACTGCAACCCAGGAATGAAAGCTGTGGCTTGGATCTACATCTGTATGTACCCAGGAGAAGGACTGAACCTTGTGCATCTGTAAGCAAATGGAGCATACATTTTCCCTGTCTGTGTCCTCCTCATACTCTCTGCTATCTCTGTCAGCTTTCTAACTCTATCCCCTGGCATGAATGTTCAGCACACTCTCATGTCACTTAAATCACCGAAAGCTGATATGACCTTTTTTTGTCAAATGTGCACTAACTCATTTTTATAAATAGGAACATGAACTGCTGTTTTATAGACTAAAAACCACAGCTGCAGGCAGAAGACTGCAGGCTACCTGAACTTTGGTTACTAATCAGTTAAAAGTAGATGTTTGCTCCTTCTGTATTTACTTAAGTTTTCTCTCTATTAGCTAATGTGTATTGATGGAATCTCATCAGCTTTTTCAAGACCATTTTGAGATGTGTTCTTGCCAAAAGTGTTAAACTACATTTTTGCTCTCCAAACCAGTGTACAGCTGAGCTAAAAATGTCATGTGCTGGCTTTGAAACAAAGCAAAAATGAAAATTGAGTTTTGCTGCTGCATTCATTTCAGATCACAGGATAACTTCCATAAAGGGTATAGCCCACATCTTTAGCACACTGAAAACAGCATAGGTCCACTGATTCTTATGACGGTAAGTTGATTTACAGCAGCTGAGAATCTGGCCCAAAAAGCTTGGGGCTATATATCTATCTTATGTTATGTTAAAGTCCCTTGACCTCTTACTTGATTGCATTGCTCCAGCGTGTGATGCTAGCGTAGGTAAATTACACCTCTGCTGGCCACTAAGCTTGCTGTTCTAGCAACATTAATAACCTCAAGGCTTCTAATTTTCTTACCAATGCTTACTAGACCCCCTGTGCAAGTCTCTAGGGCTGCTCTGACAATAATCCCAATATATTTTGTTTTGAATGAAAATAAACTTTATTGCAACTTGCGCTGGAGGCAGACCCATGAGCCTACGCTCTAGAATGCCTAGTAGGCAGCTGTGTAATCATTAGCAATACTACTGGGAACAGCACTAGGATCAGTTCAGAAGGGCTCTTCATCCAGCTGGGACTATAATTTACAATGCCACCATCACTACGATAACAAGGTAGCAGAGAGAAAACACTCTGGAAGGGCTAGTAGTGAAATTCAGCCATCACAAGGTGTGGTCTTTGGGGCAAAACCTTTAATTGGCAGAAGGTTCACTAACTGTTCTGGTAACCTCAGACTTTCACCTTTCATTAAATCTAAATCTACAATCAAAATGAAATTGCAAAGGCATCCACACTGAAAGGTCTAGCAAGCAGTGCCCCATCCTTCCATGCAGAAACAAAGATTCTGGTATTCAGGGCTCTTTATTCAATGGGTTCTTCTTCCCTTTTACCCACCACCCTGCTTACTCCATTGTGCACTGGGACTGCATCTCTCCTTCCTCTACAACAGAAGCAGCAGCAGAGGCAGTAGCAACCACTCACATTCTGTTTTCGCTTGGCATCCAACTCACTCCACCTTCTCCTTAATTTTATAAAGTATGTCAGTCTTAAATCTATGATTTTTTTTTTGGTTGTAATCACTATCAATGACCGATCAAAAACTATTATGATCTGATTTTACAACGAAAAACATGATGCTGAAGAGAGACACACTTCATTTTGAAATCTTATGTGATCACATGGGACCAAGCCTGTTCCCTGGCTAAAAGAACAGAAACTACAGAGCTGGGTTGAAATTGAAATCCTATATTTTGAAAATTGTGGACTCTTTCATCTCTCTGTCTTCCTGAAAGTCTCCCAAATGTACAACATTTCACGTGGTGTTTGAATGAAGGGTTGCTGCTTTCTTTCGAAGATTAAATCAGCTTAATTTTCTATTCATATTTTTCATCTTATCTTTTTACTACATTTTTTTTGCTGTTAGAAAATTCTCCTGAAGTCTATTCCATCAGTTAGTGGTTCTCTCTGAACTCTCCTGCAACCCCTAGAGCAGTCATGACCCGCAGTGTGAGGAGCACAGCCAACATCCAGGCAAAGCAAAGGCAGAAAGATAGGAACACATACAGATGCAGTCCAGGTTTTAGACTTTTGGAAAATGTTTTGAAAAAGTCACCCAGCTTCACCATCACCACATATCCTTGCTTTAGTGACTCATCTTAGTTGTTTTTAAGTTGGCTCCATGCACTGACTGCTCATGGTGGTGAATAACATCAGAGGGGACCCTCAGAATGACCCTCAGAGCACGGCCGTCTCTGATAGCAGAAGGCAGCATGTCCTGCCTCGGAAAGTAGGCCTGGTCAGCAATCCACTGTCTTCTAGCTCCTTCCCTCGTTTCAAAAGGCAAGTTCAGCCCCTCAGCAGGTGACTAGGAAGGGCTCTGGAGAGGCCTGCAGTTTTCAGGATGTTAAGAGTACCTGCTTTAATAACAGAAATGTCAGGTAGAGTAACACTGGAATCCTTATTCAGTAACTAAGAACCTCTGGGAAAATAACATGCTCATAGTTTTCCTCTAGTGCCAGAAATATATCCCTTAAGAATGGGAAAGGGGCCTATACCAAGAGGAAACCCATCATCAGACAACACATGGTTTCCAGAAGAACGTTAAGCAAAGCTATATCTAAATCATTTATTGTAATTCAGTAAATCAAAGCTGGTTTTATCATCTGCTCCATCACTTGTTCATGCTGCTGCATTGAACTGGTTTTCTGGTTTCCTGAATCTCCTGAATGACCTCAGTCGTGTTTTGGGGCTTGTGCATATGCCTAGCTTCTGAATTAATCACACCAGATTGGTAATATTCACCTACCTTCTAAAGCACTGAGATGTCTGACTGAAAGTCTGCAAAACTACAAGTCTGAGTTCTGCAACAGACTTGTCATTCGGCTTTAACGAAGTGTCTTGATTACTCCAGTTCTCTGTTCATCTAGCTAAAAAAAAAATTAATTCTGTTCTCTTCTTATCAGATTAAAAACAAACAACATTTCTAGGTCAGCCTGAAGCTATGGGCTTGATGCGAATAGACTGGTAAGAATCTACAGCTCACTGTGGATGGAGAAGCTCAGATTTGACCATGCTCTACAGCTTTTAAACCAAACTAATGAACCATAGACCAGACATTTTTTATACTTTACACATTTTTTTTTTTTACCTTGGAAATAGAATTGTTTTGCCCATCAACAGACTGTGATAAAAGATATTTGCAAACATTGTCTATTACAAAGTTTTGTTGCAAATTTGATGTAACTAAATGTTTACTATTAACTTTCACAAATATTTGCAAGTATCAGGGTCTGAATGGAGATGGTCTGAAATTCTTCAAGCTAAAGAACCCAAAGATGTTCACACCAACTACAATGTTCTGAGCAAACTCTTTGGGAACTGAAAAAAAATTTGTTTCATTGATTATCTAATCACACTCTTTTGAAACTGTATCATACTCGTACAAAAGGCGTGCAAACCTGTCTTTAAGGACTAAATCATTCTCATCAGCCCCAAGGGAGCCTATGGGGCTTGCTGAAGAAAGTTTTGAGGCAATGTCATTTGCAGGCAAGGATACAACATAAACCTTGGATATACAAAATGATCTGATTTAGATCACACTGCCTTGATCATGACTTGTATCAGAGAAGATACAAGTAAAACTTGGTAATATCTCTGATAACTTTGGCTTTAACCCTGTTTCTGACAAGAATTTTAAATCAGACACTAAGATAACTACCATGTTAAAAACAGGACTTCCTAGTCAAGGCAAAGCTTGGAGAAATGTTTTGCCAACTAATGGAAAAGCAGCTTACAGGGTTTGAATTACGAAATCAGTGTGTACTTAGCCCTACAGAGTTTCTTCATTTCTAACATAAGTTTTTCATTACCCCAGATTTTTTCCTACTTGAGTCTTATTTGATATCGATGGCCTAGGGTCTACGCACACAGAATGGGAAGTGGTGCAGTTTGCTTTTGTCTGCTGAAACGTGAGATAAGGTACTGTATAGGGAATTTGTCTTCATCACTGCTTGGATTTTGAATTTACATGTTATAGACAAGTAATTAGCAAACTTAACAAACAAGATGGTTAGATCCAATATACAGGTTTCTGACATGGATCAGTTTATGCATCCATGTATGCGATGGAAAAGATGAATAAAGTAGCACAAATGAAGTACCGTGATGTTACCTGAACTACAACAAGATAAAATCTGAAGGAGGAACTTTGCAATTCCTCCTTTTATCCAGAACATGCCACTCCTCTGCCCTGGTGGACCTATGCGTAAGTGAGTAATCATGGTTAGCTATGAGAACCATTGATAACTACACATGTTCTTTTAAGACAATCTGTCTTGATGGATGTCTGCATTTTTTTTTCCCCCATTGAAAACAAGAGGACACAATGAAAAACTAATTTAAAGACTGACTGACTGATTCAAGGGCTAAATGAGCTTTATGGTTTAAGAGTTCACTCTTCAAGGAAGATCTAACTTGCATATTTGAAGCCTTTAAGCTAAACAAAGGCAATGCAACCCATATTTAAAATAGTGATCCTGTGCTAGCTGTACCTATATTCTTGTCATTATAGCTCAGTGATTACATATATTACAACACTGTATGTCTTCTCTCTCTTTCTCTCCCTCCTCATATCATCCCAACTAGCCACAAGTCTATACATCATTTTCTGAGCTTAGCTATGTCTTTAACTTCCAAAACATTTGAATCTCATCATTTTCCAAGGTCCCTCAGTTGGCTTCTCCACTGAGAAAACAATCCTGTCTAGAAACTCTTTAAGATAGCTTACTTGGCTGAAGGGGTCTTCAGAAACTCCAGCATTCAATACAAAACACCATCATTTATGAACTCAGCTAAGCCCATTGCTTCTTGGCTCAGACAACTCTTTATCTGTATAAGTACTTTTCTTGTTACTCCACTTAGCATGAATTCAAGTAGATTAGCTTTAACACTATTGGGAAAAATAACAATAATTATCTAAATAATTCTGTTTGTACTAGTCTCAGCTACTAACGGTGATCTTTTCTACTAGTGCTTGCCTGTACTTGTGCACATCTTTTATTCACCTGACTCTGGTGTAATCTTACACCTTGATGGGAAACATTAATCTTTGGTCAACTCTAATGTTTCAGCTGAGATAGATGATCACTAATGAACACACTGTTGTAAACCATATAGAAAAGATAAACAAAGAGGCATCCACTTAAACAGTGACCAGGCTGAGCTGGGAAAGGGTAGGTAACCAGGGTATAACCCTGTAATTGCCTGCACTCCACCTTGCTTTACATCTCTTATGACTCAGCTAGTCTGCTTGGTTTAAGAATGCAGCTGAATCCTCATTTTGACAGGCAATGATCTGAAATCAAGGAAGTAAAAAAAAAAAAGTCTTCATTCTTTCCCAACTGACTTTAATTCACTTGAACTGGGATTCATCTTAACCAGAGCTAAGGTCCACATCCCAGATAGTGTTTTTTATAAGCAATTAATAGGTGTTTATAAGGTTACATTCAATTCAATTTCATGTAGATAACTGAAATAAATAATACTTTCTGCCATGGACATCTGAACTGAACGGAGATTAATGTCTTCTTGCTAATATAATATCCTTTTTGTATTTTATTTCACTATTATCTTTAGCTATCTGATAGCATATTATGTTGCACAGAATAACAGCAACTAGATGTGAGTAAAAGGTATAAGGCAAGATTTCCACAGAAGCATCCTATGGTTCTGAAGATAACATGAGTTTTTTTCCCCACAAACATGAACGAAGAGGGAACTGTGGTAAGGCACCAGAGGGGTGTCGGAATCATCTCTGCAAAGTGAAATATTTATCAGGATGAAAAGAATTAATGTACTGGCTGTAACCTGCAGCTCTGCAGTTCACCTTTGCTGAAATCAAGATATCACTCTAATTGGTTCAGAGCTCTTTGTTGTTGCTAAACTGGAGACATCAGCTGAGCAACTGCAGTGCAGACAGAACACGAGTAAGTGAGAGTTTGAGAGTTGTGCTGTTCTAATCCCTTCCTTACTTCTCTTCTGTCTTCAATATTTCCTCGTGGAGAAATTCAGCTACTGGTGCTAAATGTATTACACATAAGAACTCCCACTGACACCAACAAAAAAGGAAACAACATCTTTTTTTGTTAAAATACTTAATTTCCCAACAAGATATGATCAAATATACGTTTAAGGTTTATTTGACACTCAATAACATGAGTGTCCTGGTGTATATGTTCACTGTTAACAAAAAGCTAAAATTAACATATTCTGAATTTTAAGCAACTGCTGTAATAAGGAAACTAGGCAGAAAAGCAGGTGACAGTTAACCCTAGTGCTAGGATTAATAATGAAGCAGTTGTGCTGTTTACTTACTTTAACATCTGGAAGAATTTGGGAGTTTTAAAAAAAGGATTTGTTTCATGTCTGATTTCCATTCTGCTTCATTTTCGCTCATATATTTGGAAGTTTACACAGTTCCTTGTTGGCTCAATTAGGATTCTGAGAAACTTGCTTTTCTGAGAAAGTGCGGGGGCTGTATATAGCAGAACTTTCATGAGACATTCTGCATCCTAATTCCCTTGTTCTCCTTCATTGCAAAGCAAAAGACAATGCCAGCATGAATTAATCCAGCATCACAGGTTATTTCTCCATAGTTCGTTTCTTGCCAAAGAAGTCCATTCTTAACACCAGACAAGCCTAAAGAAGGAAACAAATGTGTCCTAGCAAGCAGTGAGATGAATTCCTGACTGCAAAACTGGAAACAAGAAAATGAAATATGAAAACAGAAACTTAAAACATAACTGATTCTGAAGTTCCTTTTTAGCTGTTCCAGTATCTTGGCTTCAATGAGTGCTAAGCTCTGGCAGTATAAACCCTCTTCCTCTCTCTTTACTTCTCCCTCTTCTTTCTTCAAAGACTGGTGTCACCTTGAAAAGCTTGCTGAACTAACATTTTGTCTTTCTCTGTAGTTTGAGATATAGTCTGCTCCCTCTCACTCATCTGGTTTTATTCTGGTGTAGACCAGCATTCAGTGTAAATGTATGAAATAGGTTCTTCCCCTACCACTGGGAGCTTTGTCAAGAGCACCTGCCTCTTTTGGTTCTTGCACATTTTATTTCTTCTGAGTTCATAAACATGCTTTCTCTGACAAGAGTTTGGGTTTGTCTTGATGTTTTATTTCATCTGTTAAATTGAAATAATCCATTGTAAACATGTCTTTTTTTGTTTATTTTGAGCTCTTCATAAACTAAAAAAGCAATAACTGAAACTATGGTTTCCATTGATAGAACACTTCTCTTTTTCATGCCTTTAAGGAAACATCCTAGCTAAGCATTTTAGTTATAAATTCAGAGACCGAAATGAGGTGAAGAAACAAAGGAAAAGAGAATGAAAAGTGGAAGAAGAAGGTGGTGCATTTTTCTTTGATTTTATCCCTGTTAGTTAAATGTTCTTTTTCACACCACTGTCTCCCCACTTTTAAGTAGCTAATACTACTGGAAATATATCTGAACAGTCTTGGTTACCTCAGTGTGTTCCTTTATGTGAGCAACGGTTCACTAACCTAATGGGTTCAGATGAATCTCTCTGTGCTGTAGGAGCTCTTCTGCTAAAGGTAAGGGCTGTATTTCCTGGAGGTGAAGAACTTTCCATTTACACAGGATCACAGAATGGTTAAGGCTATAAGGGACCTCTGGGGGTCATCTGGTCAGTCAGGGCAGGACAACTAGAGCAGGCTGCCCATGACCATGTCCAAGTGGCTTTTGAAAATCACCAAGGAGACCCTACAACTTCTTTGGGCAACCTATGTGAGAGCTCTGTCACCAGCATAGTAAAGAAGTGCTTCTTAATACTCTCATCGCACAGCCTGTACACAGAGCCAGGCCTGGCCCACCCCAGATACAGCACTTGCTATTCTTAAACTTCATGCTGCTGGTGATTGCCCAGCCCTCCAGTTTGTCTCTTTGGCTTTGTACAAGTCAACAACTCCTTACAGTTTAGTGTAATCTGCAAACTTACTTAGTGTATGTTTAACTCCAAGTCTTTTATGAAAACACTGAAGAGAACTGGCCCTTAAAGGCGGCCTTGTGGAACTCCACTAGTGACTGGTTGCCAGCCTGAATGTAACCAAGTTCTCTTTCTCTGTATTTGTACTGTTTCTTATGGCTGTGATATTGCAAAACTAGAAACTTCATTCCAAATGTCATACCTCTCTAGCATGACATAAGTTTACTGGCAGAATAGGAAAGCTAGTACTGATACACAGCTTTGCTCAGTGTGGAGCAGAAGTTTCCAGACTGGTAAAGTGATACATAACAGCAGTAGCTGCCAGCTATGTCTAGGTAGAGGTATTTAATGGAGCTGCAGACAGATCCTTCAGCTAAGTACTTGAGTGCAGAAGCATGTTGGCTCTCCAACTTTTGTCAGAACCCAGCTATTTTCAAGACCTCTACTCCCACCTGAGGATGTGGGGGCAGGTTCGGAAAGCAAAAAGCCTTTTGGAAGTAAAGCTTGCCAAGCTGAAATGTGTTAGATTAGGACATGGGTTTGGGTGAGAGCAATTGGTGGTACACGGTAGGCACATGAGGAGACTGCTGTAGGGATAGAGCTGGGTTCTCAGCATGTTAAAGCTTTGTCATTTCAACTGAGAGTGTGAAAGAGGCAACTAAGAGAAGATGGGAATGTGTCCCTATGTGTTCTCATAGACTAGAGTTGGAAGCTATTCCTCTCTCTTATAGTACTTCTGGTCACCAACAATAGTTTTCCTTGAGCACAGAATTCATCTTGCCCAATTTTAACATCTTTTTTTTTGTATCAGAATTATGTGAAACTCCATCACTTAATTTGATGGAGATCTGGGTCACAGTTTCCTTCAGTTTCTTTCTGGATGTGTTCACAGCTACACATTTTGCTTGGGTCTTAGGTCCAAATAAACTCAAAGATCTAAAAATGAAACACTGTCAAACCTGCCAAATTTTATTTGGTTCAATGTCAAAATCATGTGAGAATGCAAAGCATAAATCAGCCAGGGTTCATTCGAAGTCTAATATTAATATTTTTATTAAACATGAAGTCACATGAATTTTGCATTGAGTAACATAGAATATGTTCTTCTTAGTTCCATAAAACTCATTTTAGCACCTCATGCATCATTTTATCTGACAATTTGTCTCACTTGTGTTGACCAGACTGAACCCAAAATTTCACTGAACTTGGTGATAATTTGATTAAAATGCTAAGTATCAGCTTCAGACCTGGATCCACTGGGCCAGCTGAAGAGAGGAGAATCTCTTTGACTGATTCCAGCTCACTCTTGAAGCACAAGTACTCATCCCTCTGACTGGAATATTTGAGAAAATCAAACAGATCCACAAAAAAAAGTTGTTGGTTTTTTTTTTTTAATCTTGCTTCCTTTTGTGTGTAGTTCCTTTAGCTACTTTGTCTCCACAGATAAGTACTTAGAGGGTATTTCAATTTTGTCCAGCATTATACATCAAAAAGTCACTTCTCTGTCACACACATAATGTTATTGTTGAGCATTTAGGCAGTGACATGCATATTTTCTGATAAGCATCTAGCACACCAAAACTCTGTGGATTGGAAAGGAAACACTGTTTTGTAAGCTCATCATTTATGTTCTTTCTTAAGTCAATAGTGAGGGATAAACTTTTTTTTTCCAGAGTATTCCGCAGTTCATCCTAAAATATGTTCAAAAGATGGAGCATTCATTGTCCTGTGCATATATATGTCTCTGTGTGTGTCTTCCTTCTTACTTCCTTCAGAGTGACTGTTAGTCAGAATGACTAACTTACATACTACTTACATGTTTCAGATCTAAATAGCCCCATTTACTGTTTTGACTGTAAGGAAATCTTATCATGGTATCCAAAGCTTCATTTAAGCTGGTTCTGTAGTTCCAAGGATTATTCTGCAGAGAGGTCTGCTTTAGGACTTGAGTTTCTTATGCACAGCCCTCTTATATGTTTTCTGAAACCCACCCTGGAAATAAAATAGAAAATACTTACGGTTTTGATTAGCTAGCTTTGGGGGTGACATAGTTTCTCTCCTGTTGTGTGTAATTTTTCTGTAATAAGAAGTAGCTCACATGCAGAAACACTGGAGTCACAGAGAACATTTAATACGATGACTGATTATTTAAAATATGCTGTGAAACACTTTGGGTTTAGAAATACTTATGCCCTGTAGATTATCATGAAGAATGGCTGCGTTCCACAGCAAGAACAGTGTTTGGAAAGCTTAGCTCATTCCAGCCTACTCACAATGATGATAAATTGCATGCATCGTATACTATATAGACAGTTTTATGCAGGTGGTTTTGTTTTGTTTTGTTTTTTACATAAAAAAAGTCCTGACTTCTTTTTTTTAATTATTTTTTTTTAACCACTAAGAACATCTAGATTAATTCCTTCACTATTTCAACCCCTAAGGTACAAGTAGTACAACAGCTACATCAGCTTTGCAACAGAGGTGAAAACACTACAGATTTTCTGATCTGTTTCATCCCTAAGTACCCTGCTCTGGAATGAAACTGGGGAAACTCCAGAATTACTTTGACCCAAGTGTTCATAGCATTAACCCAGCTAGCTCTGTGTAGCCTTTTGCCACTTCCACTGAGTGGGAGGAAGGAAGCAAAACTGGGTCACTGTGTACTCTGGGTCAGATTGTAGCTTCCAAGCTCTTACATTTACCAAGATCTTAAAAAAGGAGCAACTTTTTGCTGACCCTTCTTTCAGTGAAAACTGATTACAATATCACAGTTAAGCTCAAAGACTTCTGCTGTATTGATCTCAACAGGAGCAACTTCAGTGAGTATGGATGTTAATGAAAGACCACCGCCTTCTCTTCCTCCAAAGACTGACTCCTTTATTCAGAGGGAGATAATGACAGAGAAGATCATGGCTGGGTCATCTATACCACCCTGTCTTCCTTCTAAAGCCAATACGAACCTTCATTTGCTCATCTGGTAGGTATTGTTCTCCCTGCTCATTTGTATAGGGTTTTCAGAGAATCGTTTATCCATATCAACTCACTTATTGGGTTACATCTAAAGCAGGGCCAGCTCATGAGCCCAAGTATGGTTTGATTGTACCTTGACACATTTTTCATCCAGACTGCCTAGCACTAACTGCACTCTAGCTGGGGCATGATCAGGAGTTAATATGGGCTAGGTATTTCTCAAAGTATTCTGCTTTGGAGGCAAAGGTTTGAAGAGAGTCTAACTATATCAACATAAAATACACATCGGAGTTAGACAATGGTCTATGGTCATTTCATGTACAGGTATAGTTGTAGTCAAAGTGTTTTATACAAAATGTTAGTTTCTCGTATAGTGCAAGACTCAGTAGTGGTACAAACAGATACAAGGTTTGTGCAGATGCACACAATCTAATACACTTTATAGAAGCTAAAATATTTCATTACAAATTTACCAGCATGACAAATAATGATTCCTCAGAAATATGTTGAAATTCTTAAATTATTGTTTATTTTCTTTCCAGTCAGGAGCAAAACTTAAGGGAAAATAAGATGCAGTATTTCTGGCCATGATAAATAAGTGTTGCAAAACTGAAGATGCTGCAAATAATTTCCTAAAATTTTGTTCCCTGCTAGGCACTTTGAAATATTTCATTATCTCACCCAAAAAAACCCATATCAATTTGTCTCACAGATTAGACAACAATTAATAGTCTAGTAAAACAGCTTAGTTTTGTTCATTTTCTCATACTCCAAAACCGCAATGAGCTAACTACATTTTATCTTAGGAATATAGTCAAAGAGCATTTTTTCAGTCTTGTGAAACATATTCATGAGGCTCATGTACTTAGTTTTAGATTCTTTCCTCAAACTGAAACTATGGGAATTGTGCAAAAGCATATGCAAAACAGAAAGGCACTGTCAGAAGCAATTCAGTTATAGGGTTTTTTTAATTATTATTTCCCCTCCACTAAAGCCATTAGCACTTGATAGTACAATATAATCTACTGATTCTTCTAGGCAAGAAAAGGTTGTAGGCACAAATATTTTTGGTGAGAAGTGAAGTTAAGTGAGGATCTCTAACCTGAGGAATATTGGTCTCAAAATAAATATAAAAGTTAGAAGCGATCTTTCTTCACAAAGACTGTAGTATTTCATTTGAAAGGGAATGCTTACTTACCTCTTGAGGATGCTTCATTGTCCCAAATCTGGCTATAGGTATTTCTGAGTGGTGGAGAAGTAGGATTTAAGTCACAGCCTCTGTTCCCACCCTTCTTCTGCTCTACACGTCTTCTAGATTGGGCAGATTTCTACTTGGTGCTCTTGTTTCTGAAGTTCCTGCTGTCTCTGAGTATCACAAGGTGAAGCCCATTTAGCAAAACTGGGGTTGTGAGTTCATTCACTCACAAAGCACTTGGAAAATTGCAAGGCACTGTGTTGCAGAGTCTAAAGTAGTCTTATCCCTTACCTTTCTGTAAAAAATAGTAAAAATTCCTCCATAAATTAGGCTTATTTTGCTTTCTGCACAAAATTGCTCAGTAAAATAAAATTCCGAAGACCTAGACACTGAAACTCAGCGGAGTATGCTTCATTTATTGTGTGGACTTAAAAATTCCTTTTCTATACAGCATTCTTCATATGCTATCAACAGCTTTCACAGACTTGTACCTGTAGCAATGCTAACCTGTCCAATTTGCAGCAAACTGTTCCATAATTGCAACAAGTCTAAGAACGTGATTATTTGCCAAGTGGCTGTCACCGAAAAGACCTCCAAAAACAACATGAAGAATAAGTTTTTGCTCAGCATAAGTAAGATTATAACAGCTTGGTCCGCTATGAAGCCATGTGACAAAAATAATAAAAGTATTTTCAGTGAACAGTCTCTAATTCTGTCATCATCCTCTGCTTGCTATGATCAACAAACCATCTTGACGGTCCCTTTTGGAATTTGTATATGAGCCAGAATTAACTTTTTTGGAACCACAGACCTCTGACTCAGAATTGTTTGCTACTTATTCCATCAGAGTACTTTGTGACCTGGGCTATTGTGGGACAGAACATGTATGCTGTTTAAGCCACAGTCGGTATGGAATACAAATGAAGAACAGAAACTAAACTCAATTCAGCTGACTCTGATAGAGGGCTAAGCCTGCAATATGCTCTTTTGGAAGAGAAGTTTAACTACTAAACAGAAGTGGAATGCCACTGTGAGGTTGACCTAATAAAAATGCATAGAATCATTCTAAATATTTGGAGGCTGGTGGGTTTCTCTTTAAGTAATTTATTTTTATACAAGCTTCAGCTAGATAAAAAATGATACTTTATATACCTAAGGAATGATATCAGGAAAAAAAGCACACGCTGACTAACTACAGCCAAAAATCCTTCAAAAAAATCGCAAAGTAGAATAACATGGTGTGCATTATACTGGGGTATTTATTTATTTTGTTTAGCTTGATTGGTTAATACAAAACCCTCATAGATAAGGTGATTACAACACAAGAATAGCAGCCAAAGCCCTGACACAAACCACTAAAATCCCCCACCTCACTTTCTTCAAGGTCAGCATCGTTCACAAGCCAAATTTCATAAAAAGGATATACTACTGGAAAACTGAGCAATGAGGAAGAAATCACAGGAGGCTTAGATTCTGGCAACCAAATTCCGGGAAATTCTTTTGAAAAATGACTAAACTGGAAGCTGAGAGAGGCCTTCCTGAGATTTAGAGGGGTTGTGTATCATGGACAGTGTACTCATGACAGTAAAACAGATTTTTCTGTATGTCAATCTTTTTAATTATAAATAACCTTGGTCTTTGTTAAACAAACAAACAAATGAAAAATGAACAAACAAACAAAAAACCAAACACTTTTCTGTTCCAAACTGAATAGTGATTTGTCTGGAGTTCACATCACCTAATTTTAACACATGTCTTGGTAGCATAGCAAAGGTAAACTAACAGGGTTTTAATATGGTCATGCAAGATTCATTAGAATCTTTGAGAATTTGGATCGATTGGAATTGCAGATGAAAACCATACATGAGAACAGATTTCTCTACAAACAACCCCATCTTCAAGAACTTTCTGCACTCTGTGTCCTCATGAAGATGCGACTCTTCAGCTCTTCTTGTACCCTTAGATCATGGTTAGGGAGACTAATGTGCTAAGCTTATGTTTCCAGTGCTTTGCAGTAAAATATCCTAGTGCTCCAATCAACCAAATGTTGGGCCTGGAGTGACTGTCTGCTGTATGGTTTTGACTTGGTTGCAGCTGGGACAGATGGTTGTTGTTTTTTTTTTTTCCTTTTTCCTTCATAGTGTCTGGTATGTTGTTGTGTTTTGGCTTTGGGAGAAAAACAGTGTTGATAACAATACCAGTGTTTTAGTTGTTGCTGAGCAGGGCTGCACAGACCCGGGGACATTTCAATTTCTCGTACTGCCCTGAACCCTCCATAAACGCATCCACAAACTGCCTTAGAAACAGCAAAAAATGTGAAAAGCTTATTACAATCCATGCCATTTTGACAAGGAACGAGCATTTACTACTAATATTCTAACCAAATAGCAATGTTAACTCTTCCATTCAAAATATAATAAAATATGGGAACGAATATTTGTGTCCAATGACCCACATAATTCTCATTCTGCATAATTACCCTACTCATGATTTGACCTTCTCATAATTTGATCTCAAAGGATGATTATCTCTTTACCCCGCAGCTGGAAGGAAATGTTTTCCAGCTATTAGAAGTCACACTACATCCTAGGTAAAGGCTCCCAGTTGCAGTTTTTAATTCTAAAAGTGTTTCAGTCATTCCAATGATGGAAAGAAATTCTCAGTGACTGCATACTGCTTATATTTCTCACACAAAGTGCCGTAAGATATTTATGATGCAGTTTAAAATAGTCTAATTTTCCTTATGGTGAAGTTTGTACCTCATTCAGTTATTCACAGAATATTAAAATTATACCAAAGAACTGATGAAAGATTCTCCAGCTATAAGCACAACTCTTATCTAAGAATACATCATGGCGAACTTGAAGAAATGCATTTCATTTAAAGATATACATTAGTTCTCAAATATCTGACTCCAGACTTTGACTTCATCCAACAAAATTGTGTTAGCCCAGTTCAACTACCTGTTCTTCTTTTTATGGAAATTGTAACCATTATTGAAAACTAAAATTTGCTAGAAGGAAGTATACAAGAAATACACATTATTGAAAGATTAAGTAAAATATTTTGTATCTTGGAAGTCTTGTGCTAGGAATTGGCTTATTGTTCTATTTTCAGATGCTTTTTCTCTTGATTTTTCAAAACTCTTAAACATATCCTTAACTCAGATGTGGAAGTGGAAAGAATTTGTATAAACAGATGAGAACAGATCACAGGCACTAGATAAATCTAGAGTATATATAGAGTATATCTAGTCCTATTAAAACTGTTTTCAAACATAAATGTAAGGGTCTTCCATAGGCAAAATGAAGTGAAAAGCACTATTTACAAAAAGCACTGTTTCAATTATAAAGTTGAAATTAATTACTGCTGAATTTATATTGAGAATTTATATCTGAACAGAGTATTAAGGTACTCTTGAAAATAAATGCATATTATGCTAAGGTATTTGCTTCCTCCTGAATAACATTCAAAATAAAGTGTTGGCCATTATTGTTCAGCTGAGTGTCCTTTATTTCTGACCAAGCAGTACAGAAAATGACTGATGATCTTGAAGGAAGAATTCAGAATGCCAGAATGCCCCTTTTTTTATTCAAAAAGAAGAAATAAACAAACAAACAAAAAGCCACACTCAGCTCTTAATTTTGGTTTAATCAGGCTTTTCCAGACTAGTTTATAAACACATCAGAAATGGTTTTGTGACTTGCATCTGAAGTAGATGAGCACCTAGAAAGGAGAGGAGGGTTCAGGTATTTGTTTTTTGCCACAGCACATTTGTCTTTCCATTTCTTTCCATACCTCATTTAGACTGGGCCTTGGAAAGGAGGCAGATGCCATTTAGTTGTCAGTTTCTCCTCGGAAGACTGCAGACAGCACCTTTTGGCTGAACATGTAAAAATACACATACAGTCAACAGCCCCTTGGCATAGAATTGAATTCTGCTCTTGCTAGAATTGTGAAAGAGTAGAGATTTTAAGACTTCATTCAAAAGTCTCCCAAATCAGGAACAAAGATCCAGATACCTATTTCTTTAAATCTTTAAAAGCAAAGTTATAGCCTTCTTCACAAGATGTGGTTTTTTTTACTCTAGAGATGTATTTTTGAGTATATATTCATACATATGTGTGTATAATCATCTATTTCATCTGAAACTTGGTTATAACAAATATGTGCAGCATAGTCATGATCACCACTTGAAATTAATGAAGATTTACTATATCTGTTTAGTCACATGGAGTAAATTATTGGACTAAATTCTCCACTGATATCTGATAGGGAATATGCCAGCAAGAACCTGGACATAGTCACCGTATAAAGCATACCAAATGAACCTGTACTACTGAAGGTGAGTAATGGTAAAAAATCAGTCCTAATGGTTAATAACTGCTTTGACTCTGGCCTTTAACCAAAAGGACTGGGAGACAGAATGCCAACTATTAAAATAAAAGTGTTACTTTTACATCACTTTTATTACACTTTCATATTTTTCTGAGTGCTGTTGCTATCTTTCTGACTTGTCATGATAACTTATTTCTGGCTCTTTCTCTATTTCTTCTGATCCAAGGGACTTATTCAGTACCTACTAATGTAAGGAGAAATCTTTCCATGACTTTAATGAACTCTGGATCAGATCTCACATTTTCTTAAACTTCCACATCCTTTGAGATCCCAGCTCTCACATTTTACCTCGGACAATACTGTCTTCAGAAACTGATATTTTTTTATTCTGAAAATTGGTCTTCTCTTCTTGTTGATAAAAGTGATGCTAGCCGCATTATTTATATCACATTTAGCAAACCCATAGGAGTTATGCATATCTGGAACCCTCCAGGAGATTGACTGCCTTGATGAGTGTAGCATAAGTCACCCAGGCTGAGACCAGTCACTCAAATATTTCCGTGTGTAAATATTAAGTTACAATATACTGTAATGGAATTAACAGTGCATGCCCTAAGTCAGGTGCAGTAAATGAGCTCAAGTTCGGTACCAACGGTTACACACTTGAATCACCCTTTACTTTCAAAAAGACATGGATTTTCTTAGATATTTAGAACAAGTTATCTGTAGTTTCCCATCCTTGGGACACTGTTGTATTTTTTTGTTGTTGTTGCCTTGGCCTAGCCTTTATTCTGGGAGTAAAAAATGCTCCTAGCCTGAAAATACTTGCCTCCATCTCTGTCACAAAAGGGACGGGACACATGACCCACTGGGACCACTCACAGAAGCATTTCTGTTACCTCTATAACATCAGACTCCTTGGACTTTAAAAACAGATCTGCTCTCCTTTAACAGACCTCTTTTCAAGTCTGCAGGAGCATTACCCAAACATGTGATTGTATTTTGTGATTTTCAACCCTGGTAATGGAGGCGGGAGTGGGAATTATTTGGTTCATATGAGGTACCTTACGAAGTTTTTGTTTCACATGGGTCACCTGTTTCTGTGGATTGTCTCTGGGAAGAACACGCAGGACTGTGTGCCATCCTTTAATAACCGCTAGAACACAGAATCTTTATGCTTTCAGTATGTCTTGCTCATGTTATAGAGAAAGATTGGTAAATTGGTAACATTCCTTCTAGCTTTCCCAGTAAGACTCAAATGATTCTTCTATCTGGACAAAATGTAAAGAGCGTTATGTCTTAAATCAGAATCATTTCTGAATTCTCTGCTAAAACAAAAATTAATTTTCTCCTGCAAAATGGTTGACGAACCTGCAAAAGAGTCATTTCTCCACTCAAAATCCCCCAATTTAATTAATATTTTCCATTTCCAAGGCAGTAGGTGCTTGAGTCTAAAAATCTTTCAAATTTTTCATTGTGGAAATAAATATTTTTCACATTATAAGTATGTAAAACAAACTTCTGAAACTTCATCACGTCTGATGCATCTAATTTGACTTTACACTCCAATAAGTTACAATGATCGTTTTCCCTGTGCACTTCAGTTCAGTCATCGTTCATCAAATCTCAGACTAAAAGGAGTTTTTACAGGTGGGTCATAAACCAAATCAATGGAAATGTTGATGCAGCATTAACTATATCAATCCTAACAGGTGTCTCTATAATAACCCTTGTAAAAGAAACACCTCTACACAGCTCAACAGCAGGCTCCAAGCAGTGTGCTAAAATAGGGAGCAGAGTAATTAGGATTTTCGCTAACCAGAAGGATAGGTTCTTTCAACTTCTGTCCATTAAAATTCACACATATAGGCATTATGGTAATATACATCTCAGCTGCACAATTCCAGTAAAAGCATGATGAAATATTAGAAACCCAAAGAAAAATTGTTAACCATCCAATTACCCTCATTTGATGCAGCCTCATGAGCTCTGCCACACATTCACATGCAGGTGCCCACAAAACGTATTTTAGCATAAAAAAAGGATGTTTGCCAGAGTGATTAGAAAGAAAAATATAACACTGGCCTGCCATATTTACCATTTAAATAAAATATTAGAAAATATATTTGTGTTTTGTTTTGGAAGCCCAAGCTATGAATTCCCCAGAAAACTGACCAAGACCCCAACACACAGAACAGGAAGTAGGTGTGTGCCCATACAGCTCACATACCAGAGCTTGAAATCACTATACAAAAATATTGATTTTCCTTGTACAATCAGTAGTGAAATGACAACTTCTAATTCTGGAGACCATTAGAGACAGTTTGGATAAAACTCAGTGATCATAAAATGTTCCAGTGCTACTTGCTTTCTAAGTTTTTCATACTAGAGCTTTCTTTTCAGTTACGACATCCCAAAGCTTCCAGGCAGATAAAAACATTTATTCCTCATTGCAGTCTCCTCTATTTTGCCTATCAGTGGCAGTGTCCAGATTGGGTCAGCAGGACTTCGAAAGACTCTCTTGTCTACTCCTGCTGAATCTTCATTCATCTTGGGTGGAAGAGAGGGCTGCGGAGGGGGTAATGCTTACCAAAAGTCATAAAGAACAGGGAACTGTTTTCCCACATTTCAGTCCAGTGCAAGATCCAGGAAATGTTTGTCCATTATTTGGAAATATTTGCTATTCTGATACCTTTAAAGATGTTGTCCCAAGTTTTTCAGTGTCTCCAAAGACAGAAGTTCTCAGGGGTAGACAAATATGATATTGTGCAATAGGTTAGAAACTGAACTCATGCAAATGTTATACATAAAATAAACCAAATTTCCCGGAGAGCTGAAGTCTTTGCTGGTGGGATGCCTGGGGTTTTCCTGGAGGGAAGAAAGAAGAGTGATGAGATTGGAAGCACAGCACAATAGGTTACTGGAGAGTCTGCTGGGAGCTACTCAACTCAGATGAGTACATGAACTTTGGGAAAGGTAGAAAGAAACACAATTCCTTCTCCTCCATGGAAAACGAAGGAAGAAGTATCTCTTCATAATTTAGGTTGACTCCAACACAAGTCCTAGTATGGCCACGTTAGCACAGTTAGAGCTCCCTCTTCTGATTTCCTCATGCCTCCTCTTGGAGATGTGGACGTTAATGTTCACATGGGCAATGGCAGCACACATGCCTCTCTGGCACCCAGTTGGACTCTCCACTACTGAGATGGTATTTTCCATATCCTGTCTGTCAGCAACAGATTGTGATTTACAGGGATATAAAATTATTGGATGCAAAACTTGGAACTGTGCATAGACATTTTGATTCAGTGGGTTTCCTTAAACTTGCTTCATGTGTTTTTTACAGCATGCTAGAACCAAAGCTAGAAGTATCACCTCCAGAGAAAACTCATCATTTGGAGGTAGTCACCCACCCAGGACACTTCTAGGCATTTGCCATGTAACTGTCTTCCAATCCCTATGCAACTGGGCTTTATTTTCAGACCTCTTGTATCAAAAAAGTACAAAGAAATGTCTGTAAATGTTTGTTTTTAATAGTAGCACAATCCTGCACAAATTCCAGAATAGAGTAACTTGGCAGTCTGTTACATCTCAAAATATTATTTATTTTCTTACAGCACAAAAAAAAAAAAAATAAAGTACCACTTGACATTCCTATTTTTTATCATCTTGACATTATGAAACCCAAAGGAAAGACTAGTAATTCTCTTTTTGTACTGCCAGCATTGATCTGCCTTTGATTTCCACATTGCTGTGTCTAAATGTGCAAGTGCTCTTCAGAGAGACCAGATAGCAAAATGTTGAGCATGCAGAGCTTGTTCTTCACCATTTCTTTGGAAAGTAAAGCCAAAATGGGAAGTGTCACGCTTCCTAATAAGCCACTCTGTTTTCAAGGCATGTTCATGTAGAATTAGATCAGTCTCTTTAAACTAAAATAAAATTAAGATAATAAGAGGGAAAAATTCACCATAGTTTAAGCCCACTTAAACACAGCGCCTGAAATCTAGCCAAGTGTGCCATGAGTGGAGCACTCAATATATACAGAATGTATACGAAGTCAGCAAAACACACAACTGTAGGGTTTTGATAGAGAAAAAAGCAAGTTTGACTTTTTTGACAGAGTAAACATTGCTTCTTGTCCAGATACATCAATTTGTCTTTATAGATCATCATTTATTCCACTTTTCCTTTTCCTTTTCCTTTTCTTTTTTTCTTTTATTTTTCTTCTTCCTCTTTTTCTTCTTCTTCTTATTTTTCATCTTCTTCTTATTTTTCATCTTCTTCTTTTTCTTCTTCTTTTTCTTCTTTTAATTACTATTTTAAAACTTTTCCCGATCATCTAAAACCCAGAGGAATCATCCTAATGATTATAATCCTTCCTCCTGCTCCCACTCATTCTTTTTTTAGCATGTTGGCAGCCCTGATCAATGTTGATTCATTGAAGGGAAAAGAATCTGCAAACTCTTCAGTAACACTAGACAAGCTGCTACTACAAGCAGCTGCAGTTGCAGTTCGCATCTCACTAGGGGTTTTTCAGAAAACCCACCCACAACACACAAGGGGAATTCTCCCAGACAAGCTGCAGGTGCTATGGATATTTTCATTTAATATTCATTCTTGCAATTCAGCACATTTGTAATCCATGTGGTAAACTGTTACTTACATTTCTCCCAATGGACCACAGCCAGATGTCGAAAGTAAGAAGTCCGGTAGAGATATCGCTTCTTCTCCTCTTCATAGTTTATACATTTCAGTGGTCTTAAAACAAATCTGCTTTCTCAGGCCAAAAAGAAAAAAAAAAAAGTGCCTTTATATTTAAAGACACTTTTGCTGACACTAAGTAATAATGAATAATGAATACAAGTCCCACATAGATTATGAAGTACTTTAATTGGATGAATATTCTTTGCTATATTAGAAAAACATGCACACATTTTTCTTGACATCACTATCATATTGTTAAGCAAAAGGACAAAAAAAAATCAGAATGAAATATTATATAATTTCAGAGTTAGTTTTACAAATATATCAAAAAGGTTTTCCAGAAGGCATGATTTTCCCTGTGTCAGTAGCTAGCTTGTGTACCTATTTATTTGTTTTGTTTATTTGTAAGCATTTCCATGACACTTACCATCATAGTGCTTGCAATCCTTGTGTACTCTGACAGTATGCCAGAGTTAGTCATTTTTTGATACTGCAAAATGGAAATTCTAGAGCTTTCTGAAGGAGAATTGCATTTAAATGTACACCAGAGATTTTTCTCTCATACAGTTTTACAAACTATTCCCCAGATTGTGTATCAATGACAGTAGAGGATCTACTGCTCCCTTTGTTTTTCTACACTCTGCCCATACACAGCATCCTTGGGAACATTCCAGCTGTACTTGAAACAACATCAAATATTTCATTAATACCTCATTCTCCTCCACATGGGAAGTAGGAGTGGGATCAAGATCACCCAAAGCCTCAGGTATAAAACAGTTTACATTTTCTTCCTTTTCAACTTCAGAAATATTTAGGGTAAAAAATCTTACTCTGCAAATGAATGTCCCTAGCTCCATGGCTTATGCAAGTAGCTCACAAACAGTGAAAGAACAGTAACATCGGAGCCAGGAAAAAGAGGTGCTAGGAAAAAGATGGTTCTTGCCTTGGATGTTTTTAAATTATGAAACAAATTTTGAAATTTTTCTAGGTTTAAAGCAAGTCTGATTTTTAATAAATATTTTTTTCCTGATCCTAAATTTATTTCCTAAAGTATACTTCCGGGCAGTCAAAAGGTATGCAGTTATATTGCAGGAGATAACTTTTGTCGTAAAAAATCTTTCCACTGAGGTTCAGTCTTATCAAACAAAGTCATATTCTCTTGACTATTTTGAATCAGAGAGAAACTAGCATCTTTATTGAATGTTCCCAAAACAACAGTTTAAATGAATATAAAAATGTAGTGAATGAGGACACCACTGCAATGCATTTAATTGGCTTATTAGGGCCCCCCAACCTGGTTTCTTTTGCATCTGTCTCTCCAAAGACTGGAATTCCAGCATAGGCTTAGGTCATGATTAGATTAGTGACCTCATCCAGGTCTCATATTGCAGATGCTGGCCATGACCTCCACTTTCAGGGCACATGGGGTGAAATACTAGCTATGATGAAGCCAGAGGGGCCCTGACTAGGTTTCTCCTCACATTCTCGAGTCCTTCAGGCTTTGCAGCTGTGCTGCAAAAGGTGACATGGATGCAGAATCCAATGGCTGCGTCAACTGTGCTTTGCTTTCTAATATGTAAAAATGCTCATATAAAGGGTTTATTTCTTTTCTATTAGGAAAAAAATAGGAAAAAACTCAGAAACTTATTACTTATTTAATTCTAAAAGATTGCTTGAAAATGCTTGGAAGAAAAGTTTGCTTTCCACAGATAAGTTGCTGTGTAAGAACAGTGGAGCCATCACGCAGGGTACCACGGAAAATACTAGAATCAAGCAAATCTCAAAGATCAACATGTAGTAACACGAGTAGGTATTCAGCATACACATGAAATTGTATCTTGCCAGGGTAGTGGGACTCATTCATGAGCATTACATTGATTCCCATATGGAGGTGGGAGAAAGAAGAAAAATCTCAAGGGCCTAAAGCTCTGTTTTTTCCATGTGTATTGCCATTACAGAAACACCTGAGCTAAATGGCCTATGTTGAGCTGCTGTAAAAAAATTCAATAGGTCTCATTATAGCTCAGAATTTCTCATTTCCTACTTGTGGTGAGGTGCCGTTTGCACCCTGGGTTGCTGTCTGGAGCATGTAATGACAGTGGTTCAAGGGCTATTAAAGGTATTCTCTTTTTACAATGCCAACAAGGTAGTGGCAGTAAAAAGGGAGGGGGGGTGAAAATTGAATGCGTAACAATACTGGAGAATGAGAAGCATATGTTCAAACACAGGAATGCATTCTGTGGAGAATTGGAGAGTGTTACTTAAATCTGGATGGTCTATGGGGTTCAGAAAAGCAACAAGAAATAAGAAGCTAGAGGGAGAGTGACAGGAAAGGCCAGGACAAAAGAGTTCATAAGATGATCAGCACATTAGCATGTGGCTAATACAGCAAGAACATTTTTGCAGAATTTTCAAGAGAAAATAAATGTGAAATATGATTGCAAAACAGTTTCTAGAATGAAGTCCATGGAGATAAGCATTCAAAAGTGCTTAAATGACTTTGGAATTTATATTCCATTTCCAAAAGTAGTGTGTAACATTCAAGATGCTCACTATTACTACGTTTCTGTGTGTAAATCTATTCTGAAAATGGAAATTCAAGGCCAGGTCATTTAAAATGTTTGAACATTTTATACTGACACCTTTAACTTTAGTTAAATCAAGTCCTTGATAATTCCACTAATTATGTAAATAGTACTTAGAAAATTGTATTAATGCTAATGGAGAAAAATAAAAGACTATTTATTCCTGACATATTGTAGCTGTGAAATCCACAGTTAATTGTACACACACAGACTTGAGATACAGACTGATAATATTGTTTAGAATATAATGGAATAGCCATGTGTAGATGATACACCCAGTCAATGTGTGAAGAGGTTGCCCTAGATTTACTCATTTTTGCGGTCATGGAAAATAAAAATTCAGAGTAACACTTGAACCCAACATATAAATCAATTTATTGTTTGTAGATACTACATACCTAGATCTTCTGATTCTGAATACAGATACACGCAAAGAGGAGTAGTTCACAGAAAGCGTATTTGAAAGAAATCTGAGACCTAGTTAACTACATGTTTGGATACTTTGCACTTAATATAAGAAAATATTAAATTCCAATATTTTATTTAGTTCAGATGAATTCTTTTTGAATTCTTATCAGTACCTTCAAAGCTTGCCTCTAGTTCACTTTTTTTTTTTTTTAACTTGCTTTTGCTTCCTTCTTTTCTCCTTTTGCCTTTAGAATGCAACTGCCTCCAAAACCTCTTTTTCATTCCATTCATAAAACCAAGACAAACGCCTCTCAGTTCAAACCCTCAGATAACATGAAATCCACTACTTGGTCCCAATTTTTTTTTCCAAAGGAAATAATGCCTACTTGGTAAAACATTACAGTGATAACAGTGATAACATCTGCTTGGCAGTCCTTGCTTTCAGTTACCAGTTTGGACTGAAAAGTCTTCAAGCAATGGATCTTTTAGTTTTATTTTATGTTATTTTATTTTTAGCTTTCTCAATGAAGTTTGCCATTAATATTTATTCAGTCTAGCAAGTATATCATATGCATGTTGGAGTAACTGGAGATTTCAGCCATCAAAGAAATTTGACAGTCTAAACAAAGCATATGTAAAATGCTCCATTTGGTTTTCTCCTGCACTTTTTCTAAGGTTTTCCTTCATTGTTACATATGCTATTGAAGTTGAAACTGCTGGCCTTCTAATACTAGGAACAGAATTTGTCCCTTTATTTTTCAACATACAATGTCAATGATGTTTCCCATGACAGTCAGCACTTGAAAGCAAAAAAATTCATAATTTATCCTACATTTAAAGTCCTTTGCTTCTGTGGGAGTTTGGAACAGAATTAAACCCATCAACTGTTCTTGAATCATCATGGTTTTTAGGTTTCCCTTGTTTAGTTATGTAAAAAATGAATAGTCCCAATTAAACTGAGATGTTGTTGGTCCTTTGTTTGCCCACAATGAAGACTGAATTGGACACGTCCAACAAGAGGAAAATTTCAGTATAGTTTTGGTCTTGGATAAAAAATATTTGTTACATAACTTGGAGCCCATGAAATTCCCAGCACATCTAGGGAAATAAATTAGTTTTTAATTTCCAGATGTTTCTGTAGTCCAAAATATGTGTGTCCACATTTGGTCCAATGAAATACAGCCTGAATAGATCCTTCAGAAACAGAATGGATCACGTCTGATAGACCTTGATTTTATAGGTAGTGGTAACTTAGCAGTTAAAGCCAAAAGATATGATTCATACTAGATAAAGTATGGGCTGCAGCCCATATTTTGTAACCTAAGGGTTACATTTCAGCAAATGTAACCCTCAGGGCTACCTATCTCTTAATTTATTACTTACGAGGAGATGGCATTCCAAGGAACAAGGCCAGAAGCACCTTGGAACTACAGAAAAAAAAGGTTTTAAAGTATCAAGGTAAAAAACTGACAGTGGGAAATGTATTTCACAATTCTCAACAAGTCAAAATACACTTCTTGAAACTTGTTAATGTGTATCTTTTAATTCTCATCTGGACAATCTGGAAAAACTCAGTTAAAAATGCTCAGAGACATTCTTCGTAATTGTATAAAGATGAGGGTGGCCTAGAAAGTGTTTCAACTATCAAAGAGAATATACCAGCACATTTCCCTTCTGCATATGTGGGCTTCAATACAATAGCACTCTTATTTGGTCTATGAGTTGTACGTTTTTCCTTCACTAAGACCTTATTTGAAGACAGGGAACCCAAGAAAAGCAGTGAGACCATTTATTCTGTGTGTTACCCAACCATTCTTAACTTTTGGCTATCTCACAATTTTTATCAGACTCAGGGGTTTTTGATATGGCTTCACATTTCTAGAGTAATGCTGGAAATGCTCAAGTCCCACTGAGGATAGCAAGATGTATGGGAACTGCCTTTCTTTCTGCAATCTCATTTTCCTCTGTGCAAGTAAAGATTACCATTTGAGGCACAAGGGAATGAAAATATCTGTTAAACAGTTACTCTCTATTTGTGTTGGAATCAAGGCACAAGGGAATAAAACAACCTGTTAAACAGTTATTCACTTTTTGTCTTAGAAGAAGGTGGAACAATGCTCTGACTGAACAATGGATCAGTTTTCCAGAGACAAAAGGAAGACAGTGTATATTTAAAACCAAAATCTCACATTAGAAGAAGAAAAAATGAGTGCACTAACAGTAGATAAAGTCCAAATAACATGATTTCACAGGCATTGGTAAAAGGCATAAAATTAACTGACATTCTTAAAACTGAGAAGGAGATTCCTGAGGATTAGGAAGCAGCAAATACAACTCCATTAGTTTAAAAAGGGTCAAGAGATTAAAGACCAAGAAACTAGAGACCAGTGAGTTTAACATCTGTTGAAGGGAAATCTTGGAAACTTTAAACTATGCAGTAGGCAGAACACCTGGGAAAGTGGTTTGGTTAAGTGCAAGCAGTGTGGAATCAAGCAGGTTGTGTTTAGCTAACTATAAATGCCAGTGGTAAATAAAAAATAGACCTGATCTGCTGGAGTTTCTTGAAGACACCATCCCCCACAATAAGAGAAAAGGGAACTTAATGGCTGTGCATGGCAACACTCAGTCATACACTGAATGAATGTATAAAATAGGACATGAGGCTGAAAGACAAAAAGCATACTGGGTAGAAACATAGTTTAAAAATATGAAAGAAAGACTGGGATGTTTTTAAATTAGAAAGGAGCTCCAAGTGGAATAACTGAAAGATACCTTTGGGTCCTCTCTTATGTGTAATATAGATGTTGCATATTATGAGAGAAAAATATGTTAAAAATGAGTACCCGAGTGTTAAGTGAATTTTGAGAGAGTAAATTTGGGTTTATTATTATTATTATTATGCCACCTTTACTTATTTTTAAAATATAAACTGATTTGGGGGAGCAATTCCAATTGCATATAGTTACATAGTCTGACTTTTATGTCTTCCATCCATCCATCCTTTTCTCCACCTTCTTTGGCACTGGTATAATCTTTGAAATACGAATAATTTCTATCTATGTCTTTATACTCAGCACAATAGGGTTTCAGCAAAGAGTGGGACCCTTAAATAGGAAGTCTGCAAAAGAAGAAACAACCACTGCTTCCTCCCTTTTTAGTTTCCCTTCTGTTAAACAGAGTAACAAAACTAGTAGGTTTCATGAGGTTAAAGGAGTTAAAATTGTGAAGCATGGAATGTGAAGATCTATATAAGTGCTAAATATTCAGACACAAATGTATGTTGCATGCACAGAGGTTCTCAGGTTTGCTGTGAACCACAAGTTCTATACATCTACATGTATCAGGTTATAAACCTTTAGACAAGACTTGGACATTAATCTGTCTCCAGATGCATTTAACCTCTTTCTGCTATGCTATCATGAATTTCAATACTGAGAGCTAGGATAAGCAAAAGAAAACACATTACAATTCTAACATCCTTTGTTGCCTCTCAGATAGGGACTTCATATCCTGGTGAGAACCTGTCACACCAGCACGTCACACAAAATTAAGCCATCACTCAAAATTCATTAGAATCTTTTGCAGCTGAGCTATTTGAGCACCCAATCTCCACAGCATTTTTAGGAACAAGTTCATGCCCCGCAGGAGAGCATCTCTAGCTTTTCACCTTTACTTCAGCATTGCTCTCCAATGTGGTGTCTGTCACACTGGGAAATAGGTCTTGTTCACTGCCTAAAGCTCGTAACAGTGTGGAAACCCAGATCGCTCAGCAATCTTCATGTGCTGCAGTGAAACAGGACGAAATTTTAAAAGAGCAGTTGAACAACAGGAGAGGAAATACAGGCCTAGAAGGCTGTTTTGAAAAGCAGATTTTCCAAACAGATGCATTAAGACTGCTAATGAAGAAATAGGCTCTTTTATTTTCTGGTTACTATATGAAATGCAGCAAATAAAGTATGTTTTCTGTGTTTATCCTACGAGGAATACAAACTTTCAGTACGTTTTATCAGAGTTTCAAATGCAAGATCTGTCTTCAAACATGCAGCTGTTGTGGTGTTGATTTTATCAATATTTTTTCCATATAATCCCCTTGTTTTACACTTTATTCAACATTGCAGTTGGACTAATAGAGGGAGTATAAGCTGACTAAATTTTTATTTGCCCCTCAGTACTAATTTATGTTCATTGCTGCACTGCATGTGTTATTTATTGACGTACACAGCTGATGTTTAGGGGGAACATCATGATGGTTGTTAATTTTATTATTATTTTTAAACACTGTGTGTTTACCTGTATTTCATAAGTCAGTTTCAAGCAAAAATGTATTATTTCCTGAAAACTAAACTTTTTTTTCCATTGCTTCTTTGCCTATAGCACCAGACATTAATTCCAATGAAGATTTTGAGTGGAAGGGAGAGACCGAAGAAATCTTATATAAAATTCAGAGCTCAGGTTAGAGAGAGGTACAGCTGAAATTAATTAACATAGCTCCATTGACTTCAGCTGACTATACTGATATTTAACAGCTAAAAATCTGGGTGGTGATGCATTATATCAGCATAAAGTAGTTTCTAGTACTCTGATCCAGACCCATCCTGCCTTGCTTCAGCTGCTTCCACACTGGGAGTATACGCACATCACCTGTACTCTGCTAATAGGAAAGCAGCTGCTCTAGCAGTATAAGAGACAAGGGTGTTGCCAAGGTTTTTGAATGTAATTATGAGGGCTGCACCAAAAGCAATGCCTCCTATTTTATTTTACATTGACCCACAAAATCAGAGCAGATGTTGGTGGTATGGCAGTACAGGTTGAACTTTCCCATCAATATCCTGTTACATTTTGTTGCCATGTGACAAAATGGCATCTGACATGGAAGTGTATATGAAGCAAAGATGTGTCACTGAATTCCTCCATGTGGAAAAAATGGCATTTAGTGACATTCATCAATGCTTGTTGAATGTTTCTGGAGACCAAACAGTGGATGTGAGTACAGTGAGGCAGTGGCTGGTGCATTTCAGCAGTGGTAACACCGGTCACCTCTGCTGCTGCAGATTATTACGAGAGTGGCATTCAGGCTCTTGTTTACTGTTGACAAAAATGCACAGCTAATGGTGGTGACTATACTGAAAAATAATGTTTTGTAGCTGAGAATTTTCTCTATCGAATAGTGCTATTGTGCTCTTTGTAGCTGTTATAGATTCAATGGAAATAACTAAGACAACATGAAAATAACTAGGACATCTGAGCGCTGAGGGAACTGGCGGAGGGGATAGCCAAGCTGCTTTCCATCATCTGTCAGCTTTCCTGGTCAACTGGAGAGGTCCCAGAAGCTGAAGACTTGCCAATGTGACTCCCATCTACAAGAAGGGACATAAGGAAGTTCCGGGAAACTATAAGCCTGTCAGCCTGACCTCAGCACCAGGGAAGGCTATGGAGCCGATTGTCTTGAGGGAAATCACATGGCATGTGTGAGACAACTGGGGGATCAGGCGTAGCCAGCATAGGTTTGTGAAGGGCAGGTCCTGCTTGACCAACCTGATCTCCTTCTATGATCGAGTGACCCGTCTGGTGGATGAGGGAAAGGCTGTTGATGTGGTCTACCTAGACTTCAGCAAATCCTTTGACACTGTCTCCCACAGTATTTTCCTGGAGAAACTGGCAGCCTGTGGCTTGGACAGGTACGCTCTGCTGGGTAAAGAACTGGCTGGAGAGCCGGGCTCAGAGAGTGGTCATGAATGGAGTTAAATCCAGCTGGCAACTGGTCACGAGTGGTGTTCCCCAGGGGTCAGTGCTCGGGCCTGTCCTTTTCAATATCTTTATTGATGACCTGGGTGAGGGCATTGAGAGCACCCTCAGTAAGTTTGCAGACGACACCAAGCTGGCAGGAAGTGTCGATCTGCCTGGGGGTAGAGAGGCCCTACAGAGAGATCTGGACAGGCTGGATCTCTGGGCTGAAGCCAATGGGATGAGGTTCAACCGGACCAAGTGCCAGGTCCTGCACTTTGGCCACAACAACCCCAGGCAACACTACAGGCTTGAGGCAGAGTGGCACAGAGTTTCTGTGTAGAGAAAACGGACCTGGGGGTGTTGGTCAATGCTTGGCTGAGCATGAGCCATCAGTGTGCCCAGGTGGCCAAGAAGGCCAATGGCATCCTGGCTTGTATCAGAAATAGTGTTGCTAGCAGAAGTAGGGAAGTCATTGTCCCTCTGTACTCAGCCCTGGTGAGGCTGCACCTCGAGTACTGTGTTCAGTTTTGGGTCCCTCACTGCAAGAAAGACACTGAGGCCCTGGGGCATGTCCAGAGAAGGGCAACAAAGCTGGTGAGAGGTCTGGAGCACAGGCCTTATGAGGAGCGGCTGAGGGAGCTGGGATTGTTTAGTCTGGAGAAGAGGAGGCTCAGGGGAGACCTTATTGCTCTCTAACTACCTGAAGAGAGGTTGTCGTAAGGGTGGGGTTGGCCTCTTCTCTCGTGTAACTAGTGACAGGATGAGGGGGAATGGCCTCAAGTTGCGCCAGGGGAGATTCACGCTGGACGTTAGGAAATACTACTTTTCTGAAAGAGTGGTCAGGCGCTGGAATGGGCTGCCCAGGGAGGTGGTGGAGTCACTGACCCTGGAGGTGTTCAAGGAATGTTTAGACGTGGTGCTAAGGGACATGGTCTAGTGAGAACTGTTGGTGATAGGTGGACAGTTGGACTGGATGATCTTGTAGGTCTTTTCCAAACTTGGTGATTCTATGATTACTTTTGGAGCAACCTATATATTTTTTACCTGGATATACATGAGTGATTTGATTGCCAGCTTATGTGCCTCAGAGCTGTGCACTAAATAAAATGTGATGAATCTGATCTCCAGATTTTTCTTCCAGGCTCCCTGAGGACAAGTGGGATCCAGCTTCAATGTAGACGTCTAAAGAAAAGGATGATAGGAAATGCTCCTTCACAGCATATGGTCAGCCACTGAGGATACTTAAGCTTACCTGAGGCAGACAGAGTGAGTTATGTTTCCCACTAAATAGGGGAGATTGATTTAGTAATGACAAAAGCTGACTGGAATTCCTATATTCTCCACAAAAAGTAAAAATTGAAAATCTAAATAAAAATCTGAAGTATTTTTTGCTTATAGAAGTTCTGCTTTTACAAAGTAAAAGTACTGTTCCATGGTACCCAGCCTCAATAAAAGGAGGTGACACATTATCAGATCCTGAAGGAAGAACCTCTGTGAGCTGTGGAATTATAGGGCTTGGGCCTTACTCCTATTAGGATGCACTAAACTTAGGACAGCAGCCAAAAATCCAAGTAAAATATTGTGATTGTCTCATGTTTTGAAGGAATTTCTGATCAAAATCAAGCATACATCCCAAAACACTACACACAGGAAGAACACTTTTCAGCAACAATAAAATATTTCATCCAAAATTTAGACAGTAATTTAGACAGACTTTTTTGATCACTTTCTGGATACAATCTATTAAAAATGCATCTCAATCCAGATGTATATTTTTGGTAGATAAATATCAGTGATTTAAAAAGAGTTTAATTCTTTTCACATTTTCCATGTTCACATGAGCAATCAGCTCTCTGAAATAACAATATTTCTGCTTTACACCAGTATCAGACCTAAAGCACTTTAGGATGAATTTTGGGCCTGTGAACCACCTCTGTATTTCCAGAGACAAACACCCTAGGTTTTTGTTGGGGGGGATGAGGTGTTCACTTTTTCTATGTGTTTTCTTGTTTTCTTGTCTGGCTCAGTGCAAGATATCCAAGGCACCTGAATTTGGTCTGGTTCAGGAGCAGCAGTTAAACTATAAGAGTGGAGGATCAGAATGATTTGCAGCGTGATTTTTGAGATGAAGCACTTCTGAAAGTTCGTTTTACAGAGAAGACTACACAGCAGCAGAACAAATCTAGCATTTTTTTGTGTGAGTGTTGGAAATACATGGGGTTTCTTCTCCATCTGCAGTAAATCAACAAAGATCCAAGTGAAAATCTGACCTGACGCTTAAATCTAGTGACAGGCTGTGAAAATACTGGAAAGCAAGCTAAGCTAGGAAACCACTAGAAGACCTTGGAATTGGTTTCCTCATGTATGTGATAGGCAAGATAATGCCTACTACCCTCTCCAACGTGCAGTGCTTTAGAGAGTGATTAATCAAGGCTTTGGTTGTGAAACTTCACACTTTGCATGAAAGCAAGCTGTCAAATAATATCCATGAAGCTGTTTAGCTTCTGGTTCTTCAATATTTCTTAGAGAAAACCAATGGAAAAAGATCAGAGGCTTAAAGACCAGACTACTAAATTTCCTGAAGACTTTGCGCCAAATATCCAATGAAATAATCACACCAAATAAGCATTACCTTACCAATCTGCATTTTGTTAAGTAGCCAAATAATGAAAATTTGATAAGACACATTTCTTTAAAGGAAAAGAAAAAAAACAAACCATCCTTAATTTACATTCCAGATGGCAAAATTGGGGAAAATGGGCAATGAAACATTAGAAAAGGGGTAAGACCAGCCAAAATCTTACTTGTTTTTCCGAGACTGAGTTAGGTTTAAAAAAAGCGTGGCTCAAATCCTTGTAGTCACAGAAATACACCACCATAATTAATGTTTCTCAGATCTGGCAAGCCAGTGACGCCAATTCAGCGTATAAATAACAGCCAGACATTTTATTAGTTTTTCTCCAAATTTTTCATTTTTCAGGAATCATAAACTGAGATTTGTTTTTTAGGTGTTTGTGAAATCATGATCCTGAGCATTTCTGAGGGAGTAGGTAGGAAAATTCCAAATAACTAAGGCCAAAGTGTGCTCTTGTAAATATCCCCCTTAGCCCCACTGAAGGACGTAAATCAGAGGAGAATTTGGTCCTTTAATTCATGATGCTGAAGAAAAAGATTGCTTGCAGGAAAGGGAACTAACTGGCACACTTAAAGAGTGGGGAATCATTAGTCGTCTGAACAGTCTGTTGTGAGCTGTTCCAGACAGCACTTATTCCATGGCATTTCCATATGGTTACAGGGAAACTAGAGTTGCATGCCGGTAAGACACTTGACCTAAACCACATGGCAAACTTAGGGGATGGCACATGCAGTTAATTGTGGACAAATAAATTTGTCTGCATTGAGCAAAGCAGGAGTATAGTTAGAACAACCGCTGGTGCAAGATAGGAAGGGAAACAAAGATTGCTTTCACTTGCTGCACACTGTGTTTAAGGAGATGAGACAAACCTTTAAAGCTCATGCTCCATTTCATCACTGTAATGTCTTTATGCAAGACTCCAAGCAAGGACAAAAGAACGAAGCTAGGGGATTTGGAGAAAGGCATCTACCTCTGGCAAGCACCCTGCTGATGATTGCTGGGCATCCAGCAATCTGCACACCTACCCTTAATTCTTCCATAAGAACAGGTTATAGTACAACATAGGCACATAAATTCAGATCATCTCTAACCAAAACTCTCTCCTTGCTAGACATGAAAATTCAGTCTGGTAAATATACAATAGTTCCATTCCTATTCTGACAGTTCTGAGAGTCCAGCAATAAATTCTGGGCTGTTTTTCATTTGATCCTCTCATCGTCTCACAATAAATTTGTGCCAGCATTGACTCTCAAAGTACAGATTATATGCTTCCCTTTCACATCAAGAGACATTAAATTCCACATATATCACACATTTATAGCAGATGTTCCTAAACAGACAAGCCAGGTGCTAAACATATTTTATTCTGATGGGTAATTTTTGAAATTATTGCAATCAATGAGCTAATAATACTGGTGGTAATGATGAAGTCAAGTTATTATTACCCATTACATTTAATCATTGACAGCAAGTTAATTGGACTTAATTGAAGAAATCATCATAAATAACATGGAGCAGATGGTAGACGTTTGTTTTTCCACTCCCAGATCTATTTAACAGTTATAGATAAAGTTTGGATGAATCAATGTAAAAGAGCAGACAGCATGTATATTGTCCCATAAAGCTACAGCTCACACTGACCCTGTTACAAGTCTAATATGCACAGACAGCTTTAACAGGATTGGTGAGATAAACACTACTTAGCCACTATGTCTGAGCTTTTTTATACGTTGGTTGCAATCCTGTGTTCTCTTCGTTGTAGCAGTGAGGTTGGAGGGTGATGGAAGTAACAGTGCAAATTAACAAGGAAGCAGGAAAGGCAAACTGATCTGCTGAAACAGATGTGTTTAAAATACAGACTTTTGCATCTGACCTTATCACTGGAGACTTCCTTTGGGGATAAATAGGTGCTTCCTGGGTGTGACTGATCTTATCCTAACACAGACTTCTCAGAGAGGCTAGAATAGCAAGCCAAACTGTCTGTTTCTCCCCATTAAATATAAATGGTGTCAGATTGGAATGCCAACACACAGATGTTGAAGTGAGAGGATCCCACCCAACTTGTATACAAGTTGAGTAAAAGGATAGGGAACAGAGCAGCAAACTATGCTCCTCTTATGGCAGTGTGTCTGTGCAGGACAAGAAGCAGCAACTGCAGAACCAGGAGCAATGCCTGTGCAAGCTCCAACTGCCTAGCACAAGAGCTGTGAGGCTGTGATTTCAGCACAGGTGAGCAGCCAAAATTTGCTCTCCCTTTAATTACTAAATCAAACCCTTTCAAGACATGAAACTCAGCCCGGTTTAGCAGCAGGAGTCGTATCTTGCACACATGGAGCCTGCACAAGTTAACAGTCTAGCAGAAGATTCCCAGGTGCAACTTCAGGGAGAGAGTAAACGTTTCTCAACAAGCAGCTGGAGGCAGCCACTCAGTTCAGAGGGGTAGAAAGATTACAAGTATGGAAGCAGCCAAACCATCATGGCAATTTTTGGGCCTGAGGACAGGGCCTGCTGCAGTTCCCTTCATTAGTTAAAATCTAACCACACTACCCATAAACTTGTGTTTTTTTTTTTCCTTGGATTTCATGGCATTTGATGGTGGTGATACACCTGACCCTAGGGAAAAAAAACGAAAACAAAAAAGAAAAGGAAAAAAGAAAAAAAAAAAAAGAGAGAGGAAAGAGGGAGAGGAAAGAGAGAGAGAAGAAAGAGATAATATATTGTGATGCACTATACCTTAGTATTAAATCAAACCAAGAATGCATCCTTTTGCTCCTATTTATGTATTTATTAATATCCCTCTGTACTCAGTACTGGTGAGGCCACACCTCGAGTGCTGTGTTCAGTTTTGGGCCCCTCACTACAGAAAAGACACTGAGGCCCTGGAGAGTGTTCAGAGAAGAGCAGTGAAGCTGGTGAGGGGTCTGGAGCACAGGCCTTATGAGGAGCAGCTGAGGGAGCTGGGATTGTTCAGTCTGGAGAAGAGGAGGCTCAGGGGAGACCTTATTGCTCTCTACAACTACATGAAAGGAGGCTGTGGCAAGGCGGAGCTCAGCCTCTTCTCCCCTGTAACTAGGAATAGGACTAGAAGGAAGAAACTCAAGTTGCACCAGGGGAGATTCAGGTTGGACGTTAGGAAAATTTTACTCTCTGAGAGAGAGGTCAGGCACTGGAACAGGCTGCCCAGGGCAGTGGTGGAGTCACCATCCCTGGAGGTGTTCAAGAAACATTCAGATGTTGTACTGAGGGACATGGTTTAGTGGAAAATATTGGTGATAGGTGGACAGTTGGGCTGGATGATCTTGGAGGTCTTTTACAATCTCAGTGATTCCATGATTTTATTTCAGGTTTTCCTCCAATCTAGTAACTATTTGACTGTTGTTGGATTTAAGTGGAAAGCATTCTACCTACTTATTTAAACTTCAACTAAACTTCAAAGAAATGTGAAATAGAATCATACAATCCTAGAAAGGCTTAGGTTGAAGGGGACCTTAAAGGTCATCCACTTCCAACCCCCTGCCATGGGCTGGTTGCCCCCCACCAGATCAGACTGCCCAGGGCCCCACCCCACCTGGCCTTGGGCACTTCCAGGAATGGGGCATCTACAACCTCTATGGGCAACCTCACTGCCCTCTCAGTGAAAAACCTCCCCTACATCTTACCTAAATATCCCCTCCGTCAGTTTAAAGCCATTCCCCCTTGTCACTAGCACTACCTTATCACTATATAACCATGCAGATGTACACTGCTGGATGACAGTATTACAACTCTACAGTCTTTAGTCCACTTTTTATTATATTAGTGCTTTTCATCATTTCTAACTGTTCCCAAGCTATGAGGAAAGTACTTTACAGCAGTGTAATAATTCTCAGATACACTTTGTGATTAGCTCAAACGTCACCCTCCCCATGAAGTCCGTACCCCATGCAGAATGCATTGGCTTTCCTCTTTGCGTCCAACAAGCAACCTGTAATTTGCCACTCCAGAGATTATTTCCTCCTTTGAAAAGCTTATGCAAGTAAAGTGTTTTGACTTGTAAACCACAGAAATTCTGCTCTGATCACAGCGTACAGGTTTTGTTTTCTGACAGGAGCGTAGATAAGGAAAAGTGTTGAAGGCATTAAACCTAAAGTTCTGTTTTGCCTTCCTATTTTGCTAAACCTTGAAGCAGGTGTTTTTGAGAAAAATTTCTTGCAGTTGGAGTTTACTCCTAATTCCTTATGTTCAGGGTGTTCCTATAATGGTTTAATATCCAAAAACTAAACCACAGTTCAGAAGTCAGATATTTTGAGGCCTATTGAACGTTGCAGATTTTTTACTGACACAGTGCAAGGTTATTTGATAAATTAAACCAAAAGTTTAAAAACCCGTACATATGTTATTTCAACCACCCACAAAAATGTCTTTTTGAATTTAGTTTAGCTAATATATAATAAAAAAAGATGATAAATGTATTTTAAATTGTCCCATTTTTCTTTAAGAGTTTTTTGTTTTTGTTTTTGTTTTTTTAAGGAAACTTTCTTCCCTGGATAGAATTTTTATAATATTCCTTCTTTCTATTTCTCTATTATAAAAGTTCATTTGAAGTCATGCACTGATTCCTCAACTATACCTACATTGTAGTTTACTAATTCATCTTTACATACATACACATGGTTCAAAAGACAATTTCCAAACAGTAAAGCTGAGTGATTCATCCAGTTTTAAGTTCTGCAAGCTGATCTTGCCTTTATAACTCTTTCCCATTATAGAAAGCTAAAGAAGAAGCTGCAACCAGCAGTGCTGGAAATATTTCATCCTAGAGTGAAAATATTCACCCATCAGGGAAGCTGGTAGAATCAGATGACAGAGGATCCACCTTACTGATATGCAACTTCAATATACATTGAATACAGTAAAATAAGAACCCACTGAATCTTCTGATATCCCTTGACTGAATTACTAATTCAGGTGCTTTTGAGATGTTAAATGTTTAGAAGACAGTTTTCTTAACAGAATATAAACCAGAGGACCCGAGCTCTGATAAGAACACTCTCAAAGTCTATATCTAATATTAAATAACATTACTGACCAAAATTTACCAGACAGCAGTGGATTCACCTAACAGTTGTGAAATGCTGTTATTACCTGGGACATACTGCAAGAGTAGGGCTGGCTATCTCTATGCTGTCTCAAAGGCTCCAGCATTTGTCTGTCAGTCTTCCAGAGTGCCCATGAAGCTGGGTGGATATTTAGAAGTTAAATGCAAATACAATGGGCTGAACTCTAAGACTCAGTTGATAACCTGAGGTTAGCCAGCATGAATCTGAGCTCCATTTCATGGAGGCAGGCGGTCCCCATGGGGTAACGCTTCCTTGCTGAGAAGACAGAAACACAAAGCAGAGGACGTATAAAGCTTCATTAAATAAATGATCATAACCATGCTCCTTTAGCCGGATTTGAGTGGGCAATAGCAGCACTCTTTGAATGTCACCTAAATCAATGAAGGTCAAAACACGAAGAGTCTCCTGCACAGAAAGAAGACTGAGTAGTTGTCAAGCAGCAATAAGCTTTGATCAAGACCTATTCACATTGATTAGGTAATTTAGGGGAGAAAAAAGTGCTTTGTATCTAGTTGTCAATCATGTCAAAATGGGAGGACTTGTGTTAAACTCAAGTACCATTAGCTCAGGTGTGTCTCAGCTACACTTGAACATGTTTTTACTTTTGTCTTTTTGAAAGGAATGTGAAGAAGAAAGCTTTAATCACCTGCCAACATATTATTATGCTAATAAAAACTAATGTTGTGTTATTTGGCCGCTGGTAAAAGTGCTATTATTTGTCAGTGTAAAGGAAAGAAATCCGGAGATTGAAGAGGCTGTGGAGGCCAAAGCAGCTGGGAATCCTTGACTAATAGTAATCAGATCCTGAAAAGATCTATTAAATCATCCAATCGATGCCCAAGTTAATATAAAATTATTCCCAGAAGCACAGTTTTTAGCATTCTGTTCAGTCTGGATTTAAATAAATATCATGAGAAATGGGGTTTCTGACAAATTCCCACATTCCACAGTGGATCACTCTGCCAGGAATTTTCCCCCCTAATATTCTGCCTATATTTGCCTTATCCCACTGATCAATGCATGTTAAGATTCCTATAGCAATGCCTTTCTTCTTTTTATTGTCAGTTATTTTTACAAGATGTTTTAATTGACCAACCTGCTTTATTCTTTTCATTTTAATGTACTAAGAAGAAAAATTAAAATATAACAAGAGTTAACAAGTTATGAATTTTGGTTTATTGGATCAGAAACTCACTGGAGATTCCAAAATATCACAGCCAGTCCAGAATGCTTTGAAACCATCTGATCTTCAACATACTTGGGATGTTTTATTTGTGAGCTAGACATATATTTTGCTGGGGAAAAGAAATTTTATATTCTAGTGTAATCAGCCAGGTCCCCTTCTTTACTCAATTTTTTCCTTGGCTCTTTCTTTGATAACTCTCAAAAAATGCATTCCTATAGAATGTAAGGATTGCTGCATCTTATTACATTTTTTGCATCAAGATGCAAACAGTTGTTCAATGAGTGTTCCTGGGAGAACTCACATTTACTCAGCTTTGTTCTATGAGACATTTGGGAAACTACCTTGTCTATTTTTTGTTCCCTTGTATTCTTTTGCCCCTGATGTATATCATTGTCATGGGTTTCCTTTCCATCTTTCTGCAAATCCTGTTCCATAGAGAAATGCTGGAAAAACTTTTCACCTGTGAAGAGCTCAGAAAATTTGATGGTCCCAAAGATTCTGTCATACAGATCAAATTATATCAACATTTTTAAAAAGAAAGAGAGGGCATAGGTTAAAACTTACAAGTCTAGCATAAATTTGGTTGCTCAAAGATGCCAAGTACTTAGTTACTTCTGCTATTCAAAGTCCCAGAAGACAATGGTTGTCTCTTCTAGGGCTGAAGATGGGCCATGTAGCCTTTATACCATGAGTCCAAACAGTAACACCACTTAAGCCAAGACTAAGTTTTAAACAAAACAATAAAAAATTAATTCTTACAAGCCTGGCACTCATATCAGATGAGGAAAGACACGAATAAGTATTTGAGTAAGAGAGGACTCCTCAGTAATAAATAATAGTAATGCTAAAGACAAAGCAACTCCAATACAATTTGGAGTTATCTTTAAACAATAAGAATAATTAGACATTAGATGAGGATCATAAAGTATTGAGAAAGCTTATTAAGGATATGACAGGCTCTTTAAAACTTAATCAAGTTTGATTAAGTTTCTAAAAATATAGATTAGTATTTGAGTAAAAAATGTTGGCCTGAGGCAAAGTCTGATTGCATGCTTTAGTTTGTGTCATATTCTGTTGTGATAACGGTTGTGTCTCAAAATCTTTGTATTAATTTTATCATAATAGAGGCTTACATTTCGTTCTGAAACTGTACAAAATGATCCAGCAAAACAGAGTAAGAGATAAAAAAGCATTTTCACCATTGTAATTAATTTATTAATTAATCCACAATTATTAAAGTGAGATAAGTCTGGTAACTTTATCCACATATCTTCTAATTCTACATCGATTTTCTATCAGAAATTTATTGACTAATTAATATATTTCCCCTTGATTAGCTTGTGGCAGTAGTATAGCTTGTTCTAATTAGCAGATTATCATGTAAAATCATCTGCCAGATGCAGGACATAGGAAAGTTGGGTTCAAAGCCACATGAATTTTAGGATACAACCATATAGTTCTTCACTAAAAATCAACACTATCACTTTCTAGATGCTCAACAGTGGAAAAAAAATAATCCTCTGATTTAGTATTGTATGTTGCTATGTAACAAAGTAATTGTTCCTTTATACATACAGGTAAAAAAAGGTACATTATATTTCAGAAAATCTAATTTGGATCACCACATAATGGATGAATTTAAAAGAACTACATGGCTTCCACAATACCCCAGGATCATTTTACAGACTTTTGAGGTAGCTTATTGGTTCCCAGAAGACTGTGAGTTTAGAGCCAGCATGCTTTTAGTCTAAAAGGTGAGGCAGTATCAGGTTAATATTCTCTATTTATTAGAAAAAGCCTGACTTCCTGATAGAGCCTTAAATTATTAGTAAGGAAATAACGGCATTTACACGGTTTATTGACCAGGAAAAAGAATTTTGGAAAAGAAACTAAATGGAGAGTCAGGAAATCCAAGTTCATTTCTTGCCTCTGGTACAGATTCTCTGTGCAGCTTTGACTGATTTGGTACATGTTCATACACCTAAACACCTATTCAGATCTCCTAAATCAGGTGCTGCATAGTATTAAAATGGAAGGGCAGGTCTTTTTCTTATGTCTTTAAAACCTTTTTCAGAGGAACCTGCCTTCAACACCTGAAAAAGGAATTTAAGTGTCCAATTTTCTTGGCATAAAGGCCAGGCACCTTCCATGTGGTGAGTGTCCTACTTAAGATTAAGTACCTAAGATGTGTCCTGTAAAGTCCACTTATGGTGGTACAATACTGACAGCATAATTGGAGAGAAATTTAAACTACTAACAGTTCATTAACACTTCTTTCTAAGTATGTTTTAAATCAATCCTTGCCTTCATTTTAGACCCCCCATATCCTTAGGCACCAACATGAAATGTCCAGCTCGTAGTAAAATGTACTCTAGTATGGAAATTTCTGCAGAACAGTTAGCTTGCAGTGAGCAGAGAAAGAAATTCCCATTAAAAAATGTATTGAAACCAAAAGGCAAATATATCCAGCTTCAGTAGCACATAGTACAGTAGGAGTAAACCATCCTAGCTGGTTTGAATAATGTGTCTGTTGGGTAGAATTCTAGATTCTAGAACCAAACATCAGAGGTCTCCAAACACATCTCAGTAAAAGAAGCTCTAAATACTTCATGCATTAGATGTACTCTTCAGCCCACAAAGTTAATTTCCACTAACACACCTTTTACCAGTCCAAATGTACAACACGCTTATAAGATACCAGTTTCGTACACAGATTAACAAAATTCCCTCAAATACTGAATGCAGACAGATGATGTACTAGCATACACTGAGATTTTTTGTGATTTTCTACATTTTTAAGTAGATAAGTAATAAGTGTTATTACTAAAATTAAGTTTATTATTACTTCATCCTTATGCAAGTGCCTAAAATTTTTAGGTTTCTCCAGTCACGTTTTGGTTTTAGTTACATAAGTAAAGAAATTGACTTGTCACCAACTTGCAAACAGTTGAAATCTGCAAAGCTACTCACCCGCATGGGTGACAATAGGCAATGATCTTAGCTATAGGAAACAAAGCCATCTTGACTACGTGAGTTATCCAGGCTTACTTTGTAGTCAGCATAGAAACAGAGATGTCCCCAGAAGAGAACCAATCCTATCACAGAACCAGGTCCTAAGGTAACTGAGTTGATTTTCTCTTAGGAAGTGCTTTTGTTTTCACTGACTACAGAGAAATACTAGCCAGGGATGAGTCTAGATGCCTTACAGCTGAGATTAGATCAGATGAATCCCACCTGATTGCTGGATTTTTCTCTTGAGTTTTGAGTACTTAGGGACTTATTAGTTATAATCACAAAACTCTGATTAAAGCCAATGAAAGATGAACATAAGCAATGAACTGAACAGTAAAACCCCAGAGGAACTCCTGGCTCTAGGCAAGAGCATGATTGGGAAGAAAGAATCATTCTATGTCATCTCTTGCTACAAGGGATATGTGTAATTCACATTTCCTCATGTCTGAACACTCAGCTGCAGTTCATAAATGCAGCAAATTGACTATTTTCATGTGGCAGAAGTAAACTCTCTAGGCTATTGTTTCAAGTTTTAAGTAACACTTTCTTTTTTTGCTAAAATGGAAGTCAAGGTATCTTTTACCAGCCAGTTTACCTCTGTTTAACTCTTGTCATCTCATTGTCTGACATCTCTGCAGTGATTCCTACACCAGCAGAGCTGGACTGAATATCTCTCTTATGTATGGGAGTTGCTCTATAGCAAAACATTTTATTTATTTATATATAAATATATATATATTTCAGAATGTGCTTTGCAGATTGCACATTTCCCACAGCCTGTCCACTCAGCTGAGAGGTTACCAGGGCCCAGTTGCAATTTGACAAAAGTTATATTTATCTATAAATCATGTGAATTCTTCCTCGTCAAATGAGGGGCCTTGGACTGTGCTAATTTCATCTGAGTACTCCATTTTGCCAGTATATTTTGTTATTGATTTATGACACTTGCACTAAATGAACTTCAGATATCTGGAAAAGAATCACAGCCATGTACCTTCTCCTTTAACTCACACATCAGTCACTATGTTTTTGAGGATATGAGTGATTATTAATGGTTTCCTATGTTGGCTTTCTTAAGTCACAGTGGCTATAATCAGAGAACAAATACTATGTCTGTGTTTCCTAGCCTCTGGCTGTGAAACCATGTTTCACAACAGTCAGCAATGCCCAAGTACTTCATCTTACTCACTGGAAAAGAAAAAGCATGACATTTCTTTCAGAAAAAAAATGCACTCAATACACAAAGTAACTTTTTCTGTTTGATTCGACAGAGCTTTACTTATTTATTTATTTGAAACTTTAGAGTCTCCTAATACATTGAGAGGGAACTTTCCTATACTGATGAGTTTCTATTGTCTTCAGTAGTAGCATTCCTCAGGAACTGGTGCTGAGACTGGTGTTAATTAACATACTTGTAGGTGAGATGGACTGTGGGATCGAGTGCACCCTCAGCAAGTTTGCAGATGACACCAAGCTGAGTGGTGCAGTTGACACACTAGAGGGAAGGGATGCCATCCAGAGGGACCTGGACAGGTTTGAGAGGTGGGCCCATGCCATCCTCATGAAGTTCAGCAAGGCCAAGTGCAAGGTCCTGCATCTAGGTCGAGGCAATCTCAAGCAGATACAGGTTGGGTGGAGAATGGCTTGAGAGCAGCCCTGAGGAGAAGGATTTGACGGTGTCAGTTGATGAAAGATTCAGCATGAGCCAGCAATGTGCACTTGCGGCCCAGAAGGCCAACTGTATCCTAGGCTGCATCAAGAGAAGTGTGACTTGCAGGCATTTTTTAATATCTCCTCAATCTGATCATTTGGTCTACCTTTCTGCTGCCACTGCCAGTTTAGCATATGATACTCATATTTCCAGCTAATTTCACGTTAGTATTGTTTTTACTGATGAATTAATTAACTATATTGCATTGAATTGCTCCTCTCAGGTTAGTGTGGTTTTAAATGATAGAAACAAAAAAATAAAATATGATAATATTATTAGCACAGTATTTCTATATCATCACTGATTTACATGAATATCTATGAAGATTCGAACATGTTCAGCTAGATCAGGTTGAAAAGATGTCAACTTAAAGCATGGAAATTGAGGACAGCTTCACCACTGAGACCTTTGCTGTGCTAGGATGAGACTTGTTGCTAGACTGTAACTGTAGGCTGGAGCCGGCAGAGGGATGGATTTGGTTGGCACATGGGAAGTACAGTGTCTAATTCAATGCTATTAGGGAATTAGAAACATGTGTATAACATCCATACTCTCACGAAACATTTAAAGGGAAGCCAGTCAAAACCTCAGATTTAATTCTTCTTCAGCAGTAATGGAGCACTGCTATTAGTTCTTTTTTAAAAAGCCATTGAAATGTTTGTGGAATGATTATGTGTGGTAACAAACTATGGTTTTGCTTTATTTCATATGACGTAACCACTTTAGCTTTACTATAGGTTTGAAGTGTTTCACCCAGGTTTGAACCTACCACAATTACAGTGTTAGAATTCATATAATTTCTCCCTAAAGTCTTGGTGGGCTTTTTTATTTTTTCTCTGATTTAACTGTGGAAATGTCAGTGTATCGCTACTGCTCTTCATGTAGTTGATTGGGTGGTACTGAAAAGCTCATTTCACACAGTATCTCACATCCAAGCTCGTATCTCACATCCAAGCAAAGGACAGCCACAGAAATTAACCTTGTGTTGGTTAGCTGGAGAAAACATGGTTTAAATGGTTGCTCTTGGCATGTCCCAAAGGAACTGTAAAATAGATTTGGAGCCAGCCTTATTCCTCAGCTAATCTATGTGTGAGAGCTAAATAACGGAACCTGGGGGAAAGGTGAAAAAAAGAGAGCAGGTAATTAAATATTAGAAAAAAAGGGGAAAATAAAAATTTGATTTATACCATTTTTAATGTTTTTTGGCTGAAACAGTATTCATGGAAAGGGTAATCGAGTTGACAAATATATCATAAGGCAGAGGTTAAACAAACAACCTCTGGTGAAAACTATATAGACTTACTTAACATAATAAAATGCTGCATGAAGCAGAAAATTCTCTGACAGTTTGGTACATGGGGTATTCCTTCTCTTTCAGTTAGAGGGCATTTATTACCCACTAACTGTGTCTTGATACTCAAGCAAGACAGATGATGTGGTGACAGACATTTAAGATTGTGAACTAATGTTCATTCTTTTATAGAGAACAAGAGAAGGCAGTAGAAAGCTTTTTTTTCTTCTTCCTAACAGATTGTGGGTTTTTTTTCCTTTTTTATTGCTCTCTGGGAATGGAATTAAGTAACTCAAGGGCTGGAGTGGGTGTTAGGGATGGAAACACAAGGAACTCTCACTCCAATTTTTATTTTAATCCCGGTATGTCATTAAAACCCAAAAAACACTAATGGAAATGTTTTGATCCTACTCTTTTCCATTGTTTATACAGACTTTTAAAGAGCTCATCAGGTGATTGTCCATCTTTTGTCTCAAGTCTAACACACAATAAGAACGTAGTGTGTTAGAACATTCCTCTGAAATGCCTGTATATGTGACTATATTTTAAAGTAACATCCTGGGTTGCATCTGATTGGCTGAATGGCTAGGCACTTGAAAAAGAACTTATATAGACATCCATGGACTTATAGTAAATCAGGAGCTAGGATTATATTGACAGATCTGCAGCTTTTCAGCAGATCAGCTGAAGGATATATTTTATCAAGTCAGTCACATTCAGCACTCACAGACTGTACTGAACACATCTTAATTCATTTGTTCATATGCAGGTATCTAATTCCCCTGGGCTAAATCATATCATTTAATGTCCAGTAACTTCAAAAGGACTTGGGTCTGCCATAGTCTGTATCATATTTGTTATCTTCAAACCAATGTCTCGGATAAATCACATACCTCAAAAGACATTAGCTGTTGGTATTGTCATCTGAAACAAACTCATTTCCCATTGATGTGTGCTAGGATGACACCCAGCACACCTACAGCCTCATGCACTGTACACACTTAGATCCTGAAGCTGATTCACCTAGAGGAAGAAGATAAGCAATTTTGTTGTATATTTCTCAAACTTTGATTTATTTCAAAGATCTTGATTAGTCACATTAATTCATTGTTTGGACAAATTGAATTTGATTCAACAAATTTAATTGGATAGGAAGATCACATAGATCAAGTCATATAGAATCAGAGATTCATAGAATGACTTTGGTTGGAGGGGACTTTAAAGGTCACGCAGTTCCAACTCCTCTGTTGTGGGCTGGTTGACACCCACCAGCTCAGGCTGCCCAGGGCCCCATTCAACCTGATCTTGAACACCTCTGGGGATGGAGCATCCACAGCTTCTCTGGGCAGCCTGTGCCAATGCCTCATTCCCCTCTGAGTAAAAAATGTCTTCCTAAGAGCTAACCTAAATCTTTCCTCTTTTAGTTGAAAGCCATTCTGCCTTGTTCTATCACTATCAGACTGCATAAAAAGTCAGTCCTTCTCCTGCTTGTAAGCTGCATTCAAATACTGGAAGGACTCTTTATGACTTCTGTCATTTTTGGAGGTTTACAAGGTTAGGAGAGGTGTGAACTCAAGGAGAGAAGAGCAAATTAGTGAAGATGTCAAGGGAAGAGTAGGTTGATCACGTGTAAGATTACAGTCATTAACCCCTTTTATCTCATTTCAGGCAAACAACTAGAATCATGTTATTTTTGGGTTTTTTTTTTTTGGCATGAAGCCATCTCCATTTGCAATGAAATAAAGGATGATGTTATTTCTTTAAAGCATTTTGCATTTCCCTAATGAAGAAATATGTAAAAAGGACCAGTGCTCCCCTTCACTAATATTGAATATTTTGACAACTGTATATGTCTGTCGGAGCTGAAGCTAAGAAATTCCCAATGGAAAAACTGGTGTATTTTTTTCTCTGTCACCTGTTGTTCCACTACGAATAAATAATATTATTACCAGCTTCAATTCAGTACTGGAATGAAAGGTCTTTTTTTGTATATTACACCAATATCTTGCAATTTGAGAACATCTGAGAGTCAATTCCGTCTTTCAAACAGTGCTTCACTTTTAAGGTGCTATTAGCCGGAGATAGTTCATCCTTCCAGTGATCGTTTCCCTTCAGGGAGCTGGAAGCATTCACCCTACAGCCTTGTAAGAGGAAGTGCAGCTAAAATAGTTCCCCAGAAAAGACACAGAAGTATTTTCCCCTCCTAGATGCTCCCTCTTTGCTGTGATGTATATAAAATACAGTAAAGTGCCTATACATCCCGCAGTGTTTAACCATCACAGGATAAATGATCTGTGAGAAATCAGGTTTGCCTTTATGTTTACACAGGGTGAAATATAAAGCAAAACTTTATGGCAGAAGTTTTTCATTTATCTGATTGAACTTATCTAATCCAACAGACCTTTGCAGGCAGCGTTTGCAGACTAGGTGATATTGATATATCTGTCGGCTTTTTCCCATTCTCAAGCATCCCTCAGGTGTTTTCCACCTTAGAAAGCACAGATAGGAGGGTAGCTTTGTGCCAAATACTTTGCCTGTATAGGAAATATGTGATGAAGCAAAAGCTGATCATTCAGTCCCCAGTACCAAACATTTCTGAGCGTAACAAGACTGGCACTTAGTACCAGTACACTTAGTAATCCAGCATCTTTGAGCCCAGGTTAAGAATTTGATATGGGAGATCCGCCTTGCCACAAATGCAAGAGAAGCAAGGAGATGATTGATGGCTGAATCCAACTCCATTCAAAACTGAGTCATACAGACTGGAAATGAAAAATCTTGGGTTTCACTTCAGCTTCTCATTTGTTTCCTGGTGTAAGTTTTTTTGCTGTTCTCTGATATGAAAACAGCTGTGATTTGGATTATAATCTTTTATAAAGTGTTGTGCTACAAATTCAAATGTTTTCTGTATTGCCGACAATTTCTAAGGGCTTTTTAAGATCTTTTTTTTTTCTTTTTTTTTTTCCTGTAATATAAAAAAAAGAAGTCATATCCCACTCCTCATGACATTTTGGAGGCTATTTCTATCATTACATTTGCTCTCTGGTATCTTTAGCCCTTTGATAACCACAGATTGAACCATGAAATATACCATGCAATTCAGAGGGCTTGCAATCTGAAAGATTTTGCCTGTAAACAAAACCCCAGAAAGCAGAAGCAAAATGACAACATGGGCATGCATAGACTTGCTCATCCCCTCTGTGAGATCTAAGCAACTGATACCCTACCAGTGAAAGAACAGAATGTTTACACACATGTGCCAGCTATGTACCTGTCCTAGATGTCTCATAATCACACTTATTTATGGAATTGGAATTTGATGCCAAGTCATGTGAGAAAGTTAGAGACAGCACTTAAGTCGTGGTAAATATTGCCCACTGAGGGGGCAAATGGAAGTAGTGCTGCTGTCGAGAGTAGGGGGGAGATGGAGGAAATTGCAGAAGGAGTTTGGATCCCATAAGAAGCTAGAAGATTCAGAAGGTAGAGAGATGTGGTAGAGGAAAAACTGAAGGCTTTCTGAAAGCCAGGGGTAAAGAAAATAAACTGAACACCATAAAAACAGCTTACAGAATCCCAGCCTCTGAGAGAGGCACAGTCAGATAGTGTTAGCCTCCCTGAGCATGGATGGGTGCCACAGAACTGAAGGCAAATGAAAACACTAACCTGGACTCCAGGAAAATGATGAGGTATCCTATGTGCTCCCTGGCTTTCAGGGGATGTTATTCAAAGGTAGGGGAGAGGAAGCACCTGGGCACCTGGTTGACTTAAGACTTGGAATGTCATTTGTACAGGAAAAAGTCACTGGAGAGGCAAACCACCAGAGTAATGAATGATGAGTAAACGAAAAGCTGAAATAAGAGAAGAGCAGACTTGAAATGGTTGATAGGGATGCTTTCAAACACGACCAGTCACCTCATATATTCTCCACAAAACTTTCAGTTTCCCCCTTGAGCCCTGCCCATTCAGCCTTTGTTTGACACTCTTACCAATCTACATTTCCTAACAGCTTTTCCAACTCCCATTCCCTTTCCTGACATCCATTCCAAATCCAGGCAGTATCTTTCACTTGTTCCCTTCCCCACATCACATACCAGAACATAATTTTCACAGCCTAAGGGTGCCAGCTCTGGGCTGTGCATTAAAATGACATTAAGTGTTATGTGGATCAACGGAAGCTAGAATATTTTTTTGATGGAGTGAGGATGGAGGGATAGGAGAGAAGGAAGAGAACTTGTAAGTGGGCCTTCTTTAGCAGAACGTCCTATAAGAAACATATGATAATGTAATCATCACAGATGCTTGACAAATGTTACTCAGTTCATTTTCCCCCCTCTTGATGACATATCCAAGGCTTTACCATGAGCTTCCCAAAGACAGATCACGTGTTCAGGAAGTATGTAAGGGAATGCAAAAGCAAATAACAGAAACACTACATTTGGGATAGATTTTTTCTCGCTGTCTTCTTCAACAAGATCTGAAAATGAAGTTATTACTATATTTAACACGAGCCAAGTTCATCTGAAAACAAGAAAATGTTTTATCATAAATAGTAACATTGTTTAATTTTAGCATTTAAATCTCTATACCCACAGTAGCTATGATTTCCCCCTTTAATGGCATTTTTCTCCTTCATTTCTTTGATTGTGGAAATACAGTGGACAACCTTGAATTGAAAAAAAAAGGCACAAATTTGAGAAAAAATATTGACAATCACATCATATTTTTATGATTAATGTCAGATGAGCTGTAGTAGTAAGTGCTTTTAAAACTAATAGTCTTGAAACTTGTCCTAGTAGCTGCAAATGAAAAAAATGTCAGTACATATCAAGAAAAATACTAGGAATGATACTCCCTACAGAAGGTTATTATTATCTTAACACTGTCTTAAGCAGAAAATATAGACAGAAATGTCATTTTAATTTTCTTTGTTTTTAAAATTTGGGGGGGGGGGAGGGGGAGAAAATTTTGGAGGATTTCCATTTTTCCTTAAAAATAAGTGTTATTTTTCTCTTCTAATGAGTAGAAATCAACATCAAAGTGGGAGAAGTACTTCTTCACATTTTCATATTGTTTCCTGATTAGAAAAAAAAAATGGAAAGCAAAGAATTACAGAAAGGATATGTGACAGAAGACAAGGAAAGAATTACATTTATTTGGGCAAAGCAGTCCTTTCTAGGGGAAAATTTGTTAATACAAATACAACACCTTCTTTAAAATCCTGTACGATAATGAAATAGTCTGCCTTCCTGGCCAGATTTTCATGTTACTTCTAGTATCATTAAAATTGTCCTATTTGGCAGCAATGGAGCTAATAGGACTATGCACTTGAAAACTCAGATAACAGTTGATCCATCCTGTTGAGCTTAATCTCCTTGGATAATGCTCAGAGTGAGATCAAGGCTTCACGTTCCCCCAGTTCTCTGCCCATGCTGAGGAGGCCACACTTCGATTCCTGGACTTTCATCTAAGAAAGAATTTACAGTCTCTCTTTAAGATGTTTTCACAGAATTTACTTTCTTAGTCCTGCTTAGTAATGTGTCAGTTTTATGTTTGGACCCCAAAATGCCAGACCAGAGGAAGGATATTCAGAAAGTCCCTGTGTTTATTTGACATTCCAGAATGAATACATGTTGTGTGGACAAAGGCGATGTTTTACAAGTTTTCACATTGCATTCTGAAAGGAGTGTTTTCTTTATAATCTATGTATCTTTACATAGGCTGTAGGCCAGGTTAAGCAGTGTGATGCAAAGGCTGGGCAGAGGGCCTCTATTCACAAAGGAACACTTATTTCACTTCATCTTATATGGCTATCTGTACCACTAAGCTCGCACTGAGGGATGTTTTGCTCGCATCACACAGTGTGTGTTGTGCTCCCATGTCAATCCTGTGCTTTCATCCTTTTCGTGCAAACTAGGAGGCGGGACCAACAAATCCAGCCATCAGCAGCAGTAACAGGGCAAAGGACATCTTTTGAAAAGGAAGCTGCAATTTCAGCTGTTTGGCATATCTTGACATCAAGCCATGTGATAGTCAAGCATCATTTCATTAGTATGACATTGTCATTCCCAGAAAGAAATTCTTTAGAAAGTGGTAGCAGAGCAGATCACTCTGAAGGGATGATATAATGATGGTAACAGCCATAACATGGCATAGTGCCGTGCTCTGTTTTTGAAATGTGCAGTGAGTAATGGCCTGTATTTCCATGGCAATATATTATGTCTGAGAAGCAAACATTGCAAATCACAGAAATTCAACCCCCGATCCATTAGTAAGACAGATATTTTAGCAGAAAGAAGGTTACTGGTAGAGACCATGATACCTTTAATGTAGGCTGTATAAGACACATTGTTCACTAAAAGCTTCTTTTGTAATGCTTCAACTTCCTCATTTGAAGAGAAGTAGAGAGGAGGGTTCTGGGGGCTCTAGGTCATTGGAAGAAGCATGTTCAACATCTTCCTAGCCCTCTGGATCTTTGGTTAGCTTTGGACTAGTAAATTCATACTGAAAGCCAGTACATACAATTAAAAAAGCAAGGGTCTCAAACAAATCTAAAGCACGTTTGCAGAATCTAGGCCCAAAAATTTGATCAAAAACCTGAACTTCTAGTTCACTGAGGATTTTAACTCATACTGTTTGCTTGACATCAAATCATAGAATCATTAAGGTTGGAAAAGACCTCTAAGATCATCCAGTCCAACTATCAACCCATCCCCATGATGCCCACTAACCATGTCCCTCAGTGCCACATCTCCATGTTCCTTGAACACCTCCAGGGATGGTGACCCCACCACCTCCCTGGGCAGCCTGTGCCAATGCTTCACCACTCTTTCTGAGATGAATTTTTTCCTAATATACAAACTGAACGTCCCTTGGCACAACTGAAGGCCATTATCTCTCATCCTATCACTGCTACCTGGGAGAAGACGCCAATCCCCACACTGCCACAATCTCCTTTTAGGGAGCTATGGAGAGCTACAAGGTCTCTCTTGATGCTCCATTTCTCCAGAATGAACAATCCCGTGTCTATGAATGTTTGACGCTCTACCCCTTCCTTCTGCAACTGTAATGGCACACCTCTCCTATATGCAGCTGGCAGACCAATAGACAACTGCAGTGACAAGCAGACTCTCGGGGACTTAAATTGGTTCTGTGACCATAGTATGTCTCATTTCCATGCTAACTGGCTTGAACTCCACGTAAAACACAAGGCCACTTTCTTCTGAAAGCAGATGATGACAGAGATTGTCCCTTCACCGTGAAGATGTAACATCCCACTAAAGGTGCTGCTCAGGCTACAGGAGATGTAAGGTCACCATGAGGCCCTGGCTAAGCCCAGTGACAGCAGGCACCATCTCACTGACCCAAGTCAAATAGTTGGGCAAAAACAAGCATGGCATCCATGGCCACGACAAAGCAGAGCACAACCCAAAGGCTGTGGAGACACCTTGCTAGATGTCCAGCTGAGCCTGCAAGGAGCACAGCACCTTGCTTAAGCTGAGGAGTTTTGCTTCAAGAGGAACATATTTAGAATTAATTATGGCAAAAGTCAGGACTGCCATGTCTACCAAGCTGCCAAATGAAGGAACTGCATTATGATCTCCCAGGTATGTTGTCCTCTTCCTGTTATGCATTTTAAAATGACATGGAAATCCCAGATGAAGGTTATTAGTCATCTATTGGGTTTTCTTTGGTCTTTGAAGGTCCACTGTTTTTATGGTTTTTTTCCTGATGGTTTGCAAATCATTTAGAAAAATTTGATGTTCTGTACTCAAGAGAAGAACAGTGTATTCTTTGTTGGATTGTAGAAAATATTCTTTTTGCACTTGTCAGATTCTCACTCATGCAGCAAAATTAACAGATGATGCTCCCTTTTTAAAAAAAATCTGACAAAAATAAAATCAATGACTCTTTCAATTTAACTTAGTAAAAAATATTGTTTTATCACTGATGTAAATGAGGCATTTGGGTAATGATAGGAGACAGCCATTATTCAACAAATCGTATTTAAATTATACTTAAAGAAATGTAAATATGACATAGTGTGAGAGCGATACATATTTCCAGAACTTATTCCAGATAAGGTTTTTTCTCAGTGTTTAAAATAATATAGATTGATTACTGTGTATTAGTGTATGAAGAGTGATTCGCATAAAAGAATCCTAATAGAGCTTTTCCTGCAGCATCTATAGATAAAATTTAGTTATGAAGCCCAGAACTGCACACAATACTCGAGATGGGGATGCACCAGTACTAATTATAGTGGGAGAATCACCTCTTTGAACTGGCTGGCTGTGCTGTGTGTAATGCAACCTAAATGGCAGTCTGCCTTCTTGGCTGCCAGATGGAAAACTGTCTCTATGCAATCTGTATGGTTTTGTGAGTCTGACGTTAAAATGAGACTATAGGGGATGGATACAGGCAACTAGGTAAAGAAAGCAAGCTAAAAAACCCTGTTAAGTTGTATCTTTAATAATCAAAACTGAACTTAATGATCTCCAAACTGGACTCTCCAAATTAAATTATGTAGTACTCTTCTACTTTGCTTCATAAATCAAACCTTTGTGTAGAATTTTCCTGTTTCCTAATCAAGATAGTTCATGGACTACAAGAACCTTGAGAAAAAAGATCATTGCTTTATATAAACCACGGTGTAAACAGTTTATCTGTTAACATGTATATATAAATATGTATTTCATTTAGTTTCACACAGATGCACTTTTTAGTTCGATTTCAAGACAGTTATAGAAGTTATTCCTAAACAAAAATTCAATCAACAGCCAAGAGAAAAGGCAAAAAGAGAGAGAATGGGAATTAATTAGCAAAGTAGGCTGCAGTGAACAGGAACCATGTGGACTTTCTGCCATGTTTCAATTAGAACCTGGAGCAAGGTGTCTAAAATTATTATCATTGTGATCTAAACCAGGATTTAGCATCAGATGAGCAGTTCAGATACAGTGTTACAAAGGAATAATAGTGAAATCCTCACACTTGCTCCTTTTATGGCAGGGGATGCCTTAAAGTCCATAATTCCAGATGACAGAGAGCTTCCCTGACGAAGATAGCTTTAAGGACATGTTTCAAACACCAATTTCAAATCCTGGCTCCAGTTTACTTGTGTTTATCTGCATGCCTGAGGTTTATACATTAAAAAACACTTCACAGTACTGACAACTTAGCAATAGAAAAGACTTTGATTGTATTGGAAGACAGTAATACCAGAGATGGTTTTTATTAAATTTGTTGATTATTCCCAATTCTTTTCCATTCTTGTTTTTCTTTTTCTCTTTTTTCTCTCTCTTTATCCCATTGGAGATATCACTAGGAACAGTGAAAGTAAAGCCTGTATATTTTGTTTTATATTATTTGTAAACATGTCACCTTCATGCAACAATGTTCAAAATGAAGAAACACAGGCAAAAAGCTCGTTATTGTGAAAAAAAGAAGAGAAAAAAAATGTATTGCTTCAGAAACAGTTCCAGACAATTGAAATTTATTAATTTCATTGTCTTACTAAAAACAATACTAAAATATTGTTACTAAAATTATTAACAAATAAAAATAAAATTAATTGCCAAAGTATAACCCTTCACATGAGAACCCTGGCAGTTCTGTGAAGGACAGTAATGCATAAGTATTCAATCTAATGCAAGCAGAGATCATCATAATATGCCTGTAGATATTAAAGCTTTCATTATCATTTAGCACAGATCTCCTTTTACTGACATCGCTAGTCTGATCAGCAGTGAACACTTTTAAAATCCTACTTTATCTACAGAAGTTTAAACAGATATATGATGAATAACTTTATGCTTAATATTCTGAGCTCTACTAGTTAACAAAGAATGTAGATCCATTACAGGTGAAAGATGGGCAAAGGAAGCAAAGATATGTGTCTTTCTTGCTCTAAAGAGGAAAATATCTGCTTTAGCTCAATCCAAAATTTGAGGCCAGTGTTGATGCAAATTAGATGGTACAAACTGAAACCTTTGCTGTCACAAAAGTTTCATTATTTGTCCTTAAAATTTTATTAGAGCTATTCTAACTCAAAGGAAAAAGTTTAGAGATCATCCTATCAATGGGCTTACTTTTGCCTAACAGTCTAAGAACTAGCCATTTCCCATGACAAAAGAGCAGATTTTGATATGGGAACCATTATGCTTTCCACAACCTTAGCTGGAAAAGATTTCCCTCCACATCTCTGGATCTTGTTGAGATTAAATTGTCATAATTAGTTTGAGATACTACATTGAAGTACATGAAAATTTTGAAATTATTTTGTGTCTTTACACTATGGCTGTTCCAATGAAGTAGAGATTGTTTGCATTCACCTAGGTACAGCCCAGTGTCAGAAGCTGTCCTGGAACAGTGATTTTCAGTTATGACATGAAGACCTCTGCAAGGTCCACAAGTTACTGCCGGTGTGCCGGTAGCACCGGTAGTGCCGGTGAAAGGTACAAATGAAAGCTAAGGGCTTAAATTAAACAAACAAACAAACAAACAAGGAATTGTACCTGAACAGGAAATAGTTCTGAGTGGGTCTACCAATCTAAAAGGACAAAAACCACTGTCCTGAAATATGCCTGCACCAATCCACCCTGTGAGGGTTAATGGGATACACAGGAGTTCTGCTAAATGTCACAGTAGTTACTATACTCTAATCCTGATCCCCAACCTACTGTAGCTGCCGTAAAATATATAGTAATAATTTCCTGAGGCAGGGTAATGTATAAGGAATGTCAGACCAGGCTCTGGACATATTTGCCTTAGCTCTGTTTTATTAAAGTGAAACTTTTATTAAGGCATGTGGTGAATTGAGCAATCTGCATGATTCATGCAGTTATAAACCTATTGCTACACTCACAATAAATCAGTGAACCTTTGTCGTATGTTCACTGTACAGTAGATTAAAAAATAAGGGAAAAATATCAATGTGGAAGTATTATTTCACCATATGAAAGTATTAAAAATGTACTGTAGATGTACTAAAAACACCAAATTGTTGTTCAACTAACCATTATTCAATAAACAAGTTTCCTTGTAGGCAAGGTACTTATTTACTCCTGGCCCATATAAGAGTCAATATAATTAAGCAAGCTAAATTATGTCTTTCACTGAGTTATTTCTGATTGGAACACACTCTTATGATTCACACAGTAAAACTATGGGCCAAGGCTCCAGCCTGACCCCTGCATACCCTCAGCTCTACAGCTCAGAGGGAAACATGAGAAGGAACTACTCCTTCAGGACTACAGCTGTCATAGGAAGATGCTGATTCATCACTCCATTGATGCCAGAGTTCCAAAGGGTCATTTTGGGTTGGGGCTACAAGAAATGGTTGTGGTTTCAGTGCGCATATCCACATACCTCTGATTTTCTCCCAGCCCTCTTTGAGTTCTCATCTCCTTTGGGCACTGCAAGTCTATGCAAGGGGGGCAAGTGAGGGCAAAATACATAGATTAACAATTCTTCTTTTTCACAAGAGAAAGGAGGAAATGGATGAAAGATTTTCAGCAGTTCCTGGCTAGAACTGAATTCCATAATGATTCAAAGCACTAATGCAAAAGTGAATACCACCCATTAGAATCCTGTAATACAAAGACAGAGATGAGCACCAAAACACATTATTCAACTTTAGATTTTGCACGTAACAGATACTGTTTCATAGTAGGAACCAGAGTATATGTTTCAGTCAAAAAATCATTTCTTTTTTTCTAATATGTCCACTTTATCAATGTTTAATTTAGATAATTTGAAGGCCTATTCTAATTCCATTAGATTGACTGCAATTACAACTAATTCCCATTATATTTCCAGACATTTGTATTTTTACTGCTTAAGAATGTGATATTTAAGTGTATTTTTAAAAAAATCAGGTTTAATTAAGGTAATTCAGATGCATTTTATTATTTTTTCACACAAATGGTCTGTGTTACTGTGCTAAATCATTGGAAAGACTGAACAGATTTCTGATCTGACCTCAGGGACAACCACTTACCTTCAAGGAGTGGAAAGATCTGTGTGTCCAAGGGACTAACAGCTAACTGTATGACAACTGCAGCTCTCCAAAGTAATTCCCTAAATATGCTTTAAAATCTACAGCCCCTCTGCTTGATAATCCCCTTAAGGACAAATAGGTTGGATGTAAATGGGAGATTTAAGATTTATCTCCAATTTTTCATATTCTGTCATGTCAAATAGCCATTCGTAGAGTATGTTTCTTGATCGTAAAGTAGACCAAATACAGACACTACTCATATGGGTAACTAATCGGGAGTGATCTGACACGTCATATTTTTCATCTCTCAGGAAAAGAAGAAAGTCAAATTCAACATCCAGTGCTGTGGGATTCTTTGGAGGAGAACTTGGCACCTACAAATTGATGAATGATTTACCAGCAGTCTTCTGCACTCCTCACTGGTGACGGTGAGAATAAGGACAATATATCGATGTATGTAGTAACAGAGTGTTCTCACAAAATCAGGCTGTGAAATGAAGTTTAAATGTGGTCCCTTTTCCTTAACAACTGTGTCCACATACCTGAGGGAATTCAATTTATGTTGACTTGTTATCTGCAGCTTAAAATATGATTATAGTTATTCCTCATCACTAGTTCCCGTCAAAAATCAAAACACTTTATTCTTGTTCACAACAGTTGCCAGGTCTCAAAATGTCCTATTCACTGGTTAAAGGCTGAATAAATTCAGTCATTTTATGGATTTCCTCCTTGTGGAAAGAGTTCAGCGGCCCATGCAGTCTCACTTACCCTAGCCAAGCTGGCTTCTTCACCACCTACTTTGGCAGAAGCACACTGAGCACTGAGAAAGGGAGCAGTAGATGAAGGGTTTGAGCTACCAACACCTCCAGAACTCTGCAAGGCCCCCAAGACCAACCGTCAGGATATACTTACTAGCTATGACACATTGCACCAGGTAGACGGAGAGCTGGACATCCTTTTATCTCTTCTCTCATTTCAAGTTAGACTGGTGACATTTACAGTCATGTTGAAGATTTTTCAGTATATGTCCAATAGCTGTCGACAACAGAATGAATATCCTTTACCTTGATTAAAGCTGTAAAGCCTAGTCCTCAGTTTTCGGAATACAAACTTGTAAATTCTGTGGATTTTGAGAGATTTATGACTTTTTGGCACTGTTTTTCTCCATATCTTATACAATTCATGGAGGAGAGAGAGACAAATGTCTTTAATTTTCTGTTAACTATACTAAGTACTAGGGAGACATGAATCTGAGGCTGCAGTGATACTCTTGCTCAGCATACGTGAGAATTGGCATCAGACTCTTTACAGTTAGCTAAAATTATTAATGGATCTGAACCAAAAGCAATTTTATCAATACACTCAATTTATAAAACCATGATTTCACCCATAAATACTTAAACCTTGACATTTTGGTGAAAAAAATGTATCATTTCATTGATTTTTAAATGATTGAGATTCCATAAGCTTTCAGTAAGAGTCAATCTTTTCAGTACCTAAATTTTGTTTTAGAGTGGAATTTAGGTTCCTAATTTATTGGGACCATTTTGAAATTTCTGCCTTTGGACATAGTGTCAATTAGACCTTTTAGGTGTGTCCTGGCAACAATCAGAAGCTGCAATATTCCAGAAAAATGACTGTGGGAACAAAGTATGGAAAGGCTTTTCTGATAAATACACTCACTGGATCCTTAATGGATGAAGGAATTGAAAAACAGAAAGGAAAAGATGCCTGAAGCAAGAACAGGAACAATCACTGGTAATTCTGAGACAGCGGTTTTCATATTTTTATACCTGTGATGTTAGTGTCATGTTGCACAATGTTGCTTCTCTCATACCTCCAGTGAAGGAAAATGTGGAAGTACAGCAGCTAGCTCTGAGCAAGCAGTACTGGAATGAAAAATGGTGTGGTTGTATTTGCAGAGATTCTCAGTGAATACAATGGGTTCTTGTCAAGGAGTCACAGGGTGATTTTGGTAGCGGTGCTCTCAGCATGCTACTCTGATTTTTTGGTGCTGTTCTGAGGAAGTGAGCTAGTTTTTGAGTGGTACATCATGCCCTGTAGATGTTCCAGCAGTGTTTCTGCAAGATTCTCATAAGAAATATTGACATGGAAATATAGAGCCAGAAATATTCATACCACTGTTCAACATGAGACAACTGGTCAGTTGTCAAAGTATGTGCAGAACTCACCTCATGATCCCCCAAGGAGTGGCTTCTCTGCTATATCACAGGAGCTCTTACGTATTTCTACCACCATTTTATTTGACTGATTAGGAACTGTACAAACAGGTTTGTCTTCAGTATCACAAATGCTCATCAGTTACACATGAACAAAAGAAAGCCAAAACCAATTGTAACTGTTGGTGAAGCTTTCACCTACACAGTCTTGCAGCTTAAATCCTGATGGACCAAATACCTTGGTTCATGAGAGCTTATGAAATTCATCCTTTATTTTTTGTTTGCAAGGACTTATTCCTTTGTAACCTAAACCATGGGGTTTTATCTGGTTGGGGGTCAAAACAGCGCATTTTCCCTGGCTTGCACTTGAAACCATAACTCAGCATAGACTTGCTGCATCCAGCCTCAAGACTTCGGAGTTGTGAACTCTGACAAACCCTTTACAGAACCTGATGTGAGTTTCAGGTTTGTAATGAAACTCAAGCCTGAGCAGGTTTTGAGTTTCATTACAAAAGTTTTGCACAGCTGCACTAAAAACTCAAACCAGGTTTCATAAAAGTACCTGTTGTGCTTAAGCCAGGGTGTCGCATTGGGAATTATATTTAATAAGTAAGAAGTTGTGGGAGTGCTGATGTAACTGTGTAAAAATGGTTTTTAAAATATGGGATATTTGATGTGGAAACCCTTTCTTAAAATCAGTGGAATACTTGATCCAGGACTGTTGTCCTTCTAAAACCAGTGCACTGCTAGTCCCAGTGCAGCACTGTTTCCAAGAGGAAGAACTATGGACCCTACAAAATTTAGCTCTTGAATGTGCTATTATTCTGCAATTCCTAACTCTACCAAAGCAGGAAAAAGAAAAGTAGTAATTTTTAGCAACTATAGTGGCTGGGCTGCTTCTCCTGTCAAAATCAATTGCCAAATTCCGACAGAGGGGACAACATCACAGCTTTTGCCTGGGCTACAATAATATTCTGTACAGTTTCTCAGTTACATAAGGCAGTTTCTTGCAAGAAAATCCAGATGCAGACAAATTACCTAACTTAATTCTGGTAGGAAATAGTTTCTACCCTGAATAATCTAACTGAAATCCTTTGATTTCCTGCTCTGTTGCCCATTTCTGCTGAGATGCTCTTAGAAGATGCTGTGTGATCTTCAGTCAGTTTTGTACATCAAGATCTTAGAGGAGAAAGCAGTGAATCTTTTTATGCTAAGTTTGCATTGTATTAAACATAACAGGATGCTAGTCTGTGTCTGGGACTCTTGGCCAGTGGTCATGTTTTACATAATAAAAGTAATAATGACAATGGCTGTAAGTATATGCTTAATCATTTGTAAATCAAGAGTCTGCTCCAGGTTTAGAAGAAACTTGCAGAGCTCTGATCCATCAAGGAGTTTAATACTTAATTGCTTTAGGCATACGTATAGGTCAATTCATTTGATTAAAGCCAAACATGTTTAAACTGCTTTACAAGTTGAAATCCAAAAAGAGACGAAAAGGAGAAAGGCGTTATCCTGGACTCTGAGAGATTAGAGCACACACAGGGTAAGATCCAGGCTCTGCTGATGATCCGACTTCACTTCCAAGTGAAGGAATTATGAAAGGAATGCCACAGGAAAGACTGAGTTGTTGGGAGATTCCAATACAGGGGAAAATGATCTGGAAGACAGAAAGCAAAGCTAAAGACAGGAATGAAGTGTTTGAATGGAGGTAAAAGGAACCCTTAAAGAATGTGGGAGGGGAAATTAAGAGTTGGAAAACAATAACATCTTCAAAAAGCAAAATGTGCAAGAAATGAACTTTGTAAAGAATCACTGAAATAACTGGGAGGGTATTTTTCTTTACAAAGAAGTGTGGAGGTAAAAGAGATGTTCCCTATTGTCCACCAGCTGGTGGACAATAACTCCCTACATTCTTCTTATAGCTAAATTATAGCACATTTTGAGGTTATTCAACACTGACACTTTTCTCAGTGGATCAACACTAATATCCAACACAACTGTTTCTGCAATTGTGTGACACAGAGAAAATCTGGTACTGAACGACTCTCTGATGAATACCTACACCTCTGAAGTGGTATGGCAATGTCATTGTCTAATATTATTATACTGGGCAATAATGTAAAATGTGTTGGAATATTGGCTGAGCCAACACCTGCTAAGCATTTTTTTCCTTGTGACATTCTGCAATTATTAAACCCTGTTGTGTTAACTTTTACATTTATTTTAAAAGCACATTTCTTAATTTTTATTTTAAGTAAACATCTGACCAAGTCAACTTCCAAAACATTGTCATGAGATCAAGTTAAATCTCTTGATTTATATACTATTTAAAAAAAAAAAAAAAAAGCATGGTAAGATCATGACATGTGCATGCAATTCTTGTTTGCTTCCTATATGCTCATTCCTATACTCAGGTCCTTTTTTGTCTTGATAGATTGATTATAAATTCTTAATACCTGAGAATTTATACTTTTTAATCACTCAGTGTATCTCATCATGTGATTCCTACTCTCTAATATCTCCACACTGGAATAAATAATAAACAAACCCATAAAGAACAAATGAAGAACTGGATCAGAATTCCCCTCCATTCATGATTATTAAAATTTATAGCAATTAAAATGGCTATCATTCATCACATAAACAAGCTAAATATTTAGTCAGCTTTGACTCTGTGACACAGGAATTCTTTAAGCATATTTCTGCTCTAAACTTACTATGTTATGCTGCAAACATTTAGAATACACATACATGCATGTATGTGTGTACAGGAATACATATAAGTGTACATATATGCACATATTTTGTAGAAACATAGAATGCCTTCAGTTCACAGAGACCTTAAATCCCACCCAGTTCCAACCCTCTTCCGTGGGCTCGTTGCCCCCCCACCAGCTCAGGCTGCCCAGGGAGCTACCCAACCTGGCCTTGAATACCCCCAGGGATGGGATATCCACAACTTCTCTGGGCAGCTGTGCCAGTGCCTCGCCACCCTTTGAGTAGAACATGTCTTCCTAACATGTAACTTAAATCTCCCCTCTTTTAGTTTAAAGCCATTCCTCCCCTGTCCAGAACACCCACTGGAAAGAGGTCGCATTCGCATGCCAGATTCTGTGTGGACTTACGTCTTCCACTATTAAGTACTTATTGTGTAAGTCTGCATGGATTTTGTCACTTCCCCCATAGGTATCTATAGATGATATTAGACTTTAATATGTTAACAGAAGTTTCTCCTAAATATGAGAAGTACTGAGAGTACTGAGAGTACTGAGAGTAAAGCCATTTGTTAATTTAAGTTAAGTTAAAACTTAAGTTTTGAGGTGAGATGCATTAAATTAAGTAAGCAGCTGCTCTGAACACTAAGTGTGTTCTCTGTGTTGAAAAGCAGGAGCTGTACCTGCTCAGACAAAGAACTCTTCCTGATTTTCACTGCTCTTGCAGAGAAAAGGCCTAAGCAGAGGCATAGGGTTTTTCACTTAGGATCTTATGACTGCCTTCTTCTTTGTACAGGTTAATTAGAAGGAGAGGAGGAGGTGAGCAGCACCAGTCTCCATCTGTTCTGCAGCTGCTACAGCTGAGGCCAGAGGTGCCGATTTTTTCCAGTGTCATGTTCAACAGTAGGTGTGCTGGTTGGGAAGCTCTATGCTGCTACTTGTAGGAGACCCACAGCTTTCTCTGAAAACTTTTAGAAGAAACCCAAGAGGTTTAATTGGCTCTAGAAGCTAAATAGCTTTATTCTTTTCTGCATTTTAAATTTTTTCCTATTAATCATTTAGTTTATTCCTTATTAAATAGTTCTACCATTGTCCAGCTGATTTCAGCACAGCTTCACAGAGAAATAAGAACCGAAGTCACTGAACACTCAGGTGTATGATTGGGTTAATGCAACCTTCTGTGTTTTGGGGCATAGGCTGAGCTGCACTGAATGATTATAGAAGAGATTAGAAGTCATAGATGACTAGAAAGGGACAGATATGCCCATCTACAAGAACAGCAAAAAGGAAGGTGCAGGAAACTACAGAATAGTGAGCTTCACTTCTGTTCCTGAGAATACTGTGGAACAGATCTTCATGTGAGACATTTCTGGACACATTAAGAGCATGAAGAATGTCACTGAGGAACAAATAGGACAGACTTAACAGAGCAAATTTATACTTGACAAATCTTACTGTCTTCTTTGGCAAAAAACTTCGCTCAGTGAGTAAGGGTAGAGATGTAGACCTATTTGCCTTTATTTTAGCAAGGTGTATGGCATATCATCCTTCAACATTCTTGTTCACAATCTGATAAAGTATGGACTGAACAGGTGGAAAACTGACTAAAATGCTGAGCTCCATGGTAGGTAGATAATGGCTTAAAGTTGAACTGGCAGCCAGTCCTAAAAGTGGAGTTCCACAGAAGTCAGTACAACAGTCCTATTCAGTATCTACATCAACATGGGGTTGACAGGTGTGATGACTCCCTCACCATGTTCGTGGATGACTGGGGAGAGGGATTGTGCCACCACACAGAGTTCTCAGCTGGCTGAAAGACGAGGTCACAAAGTGTTTGAGGTTTAAAAAAGTTAAATGTAAGGTCCTACATGTGGGATGGAACAACCCCAAACTGCAGTACAGAGATCAAACCGGCTGGGGAGTGGTTCTGATGAGAAAGTCATCGGTTTCTGGTGTGCAGCGAGCTACACCTGAGTCAGTAGTGTGCCCAGCAGCAGTGAGATCTAAGGGCTTCCTGCTCTGCACTAGCAAGAGTACAGCCTGCAGACTGAGGGGTGTGATTATGAACCCTCTTCAGCCCTTCTTAGGTCATATCTCAAATACTGAGAACCATTTTGTCTCCTCATTTTAAAAGAGATATTGAAATAATTGGAGATGGTCCTGTGTAGGGTTACCAAGATGATTAGAGGATTGGAGAATGTAACATATGACAGAAAGTAATTGTTTAAGAAGGCTCTAATACTACCATTCTAATTCTTAAAAGCCAGTTTTGGAAAAAAAATTGTTGTCTTCAAACGGTCTCATGGTGACAGGAGTCAAGCAACACAGTGAAGTTGCTCTAGAGGAAATTCTATCTGGATGTATGAAAAAAATCATCATGAGAACAAGAAAACTTTGTATTGGGTTGCCCAAAGAAGTGGTGGAGTCTTCTTCACTGAAAATATTCAAGACTTGTCTTCATTGTACTCTGGATAATATTCTTTTGACGGAAGTTTGGACCAGGTAATCTCCAGAGGTCCCCTTCAACCTGAATTTTTCTGTTGTTGTGGGATACTAAAGCAAAGCAAAGCAATCTTCTTTGCCCCTATCACTGGAAACCATAACGTAGCCCTAAATGTCTTTTTTGCTCTCAGATAGGAGACTCTGTGGACAAGACTATGTTAACTGCAATCTGCATTGACTACAGTGGAATTGCAGACTTTTTGTGCACATGCAGACATTCACATGGAGATGTCTCAGTGAGTTCTTGAGGAAAAAAAGGACAAAAAGGGACTAAAGAAGGCAGAAATCTCTTCATAAAACAGTGTTGTTGGAGAAGTTTCCTATTCCCTGAGGTCTCTGCTCTTGTATTCAAGCCAGGTACTGATCACTTTTGTGTTTTGCCTTATTATAACAAAGGAAATTGAAATTTCCAGTGGATTCTGGGTTTTCAAAGAAACCATTAAAACCCATAAAAAGAAAAAAAGTAATAATTATTTCGGGAGCACTAATCAGTAAATCACTTACCTTTTAACAGGTCAACAAATGAGACAAGATACCAATAGGAAAGGAAACAAAAGGGAATAATAAATATGTATGATAAGCACTGGATAAATATTTCATGCTCCAGGGAGTGTTAGAGATGTAATTAAATAATTTTGTATTGAAATATACCTGCATGGTCAAATAGACTCCCCTCTAGGATTTACAGGAATGGAATGGGAGCTGCAGCCATAACTCTGAGGCACAATGTTATTTCTAAGTCAAGGGGCAATATGTTACAAAAGGTAACACTTTTCACATGGGTCGAAAACTGCAAGGTCTACAGTTTGACCATTCATCATTAAAGATTGAATGACACTTTCCATAAGAAGACAGGTGTCAAACCTGAAGTTCAAGATAAATTCCAAAATTTTAAATATAGGTGATTTGTAATGGGTTGTAACTCAGGTGTGTTTTGGAGGCTTTTCATCAAACTTTGCAGAAGAATGCTCCTTTGCCCTTAGAGTAAAATCAGCAATTATCAGGCCAAGGGTGTTTTCATAAAATCATAGAATGGCCTGGGTTGAAAAGGACCATAATGATCATTGAGTTTCAACCCCCCTGCCATGGGCAGGGTCACCAACCACTAGACCAGGCTGCCCAGAGCCACGTCCATCCTGGCCTTGAATGCCTCCAGAGATGGGGCATCCACAACCTCCTTGGGCAACCTGTTCCAGTGCATCACCACCCTCTGTGTGAAAAAGTTTTGTTGTTGCTGTTGTTTATTGGTTATTTTTTTTTTGTTTTTTTTTTTTTGTTGTTGTTGTTTTTGCTTTACAAGTGAAATTTATAAAGTGGTAAAAACAAGGTCTTGCAATGGTAACTGATAGCCACTGGTTACGGAAAACCAGTTTCTTCATAATAATTTCATAAAGTTGTTTACATCCCTTAGGGCAAAAGACACTTAGTAAAAGTAAGTTGTTAATAATTACACTAAGTGGAAAAAATGCCATCACCTCTTTCACTCTTTTCAAGCAGCCTCTCTATTCTCTTTTTTTTTTTTTTTAAATGATCAATAATGAAGGTGTCCATGAATTAAAGGAGAACTTAAATGCTGACTGTTTCAGAGCAAGAATGTCTGTCCCTCATTTTTCCTCTGCAATTGGTAGAAGCACTGCGTGTTCTTGGCAAGAAAAATAGCTAGAAACCTCAGGAATGCATGATTTCTAATTTCAACAGAGTGGTAGTTGATTATAAGTATTAGCATAGCTTAACTTTATCCACTATCCAAACTTAATATTATCCTTTGTTTAATACACTGATAGAAAAAAAAAAGAGCACTCTCCTCTGTATGACTCTATTGTTTTCATTCTCTGAGGCCAAAGTCAGTGTTGACACAAGCAGGCTCAAGTCCACCAAAGTGAATGAAGTAAAACCCCCTTTTGCCAGCAATGACAGTTAGCCTCTGGAGCAATGCTAATTATGGTTTGTTTGTATCAATTAATCAACACAAGGTTAACTTTCAATCAGCATATGGTTAAAAAAAAAATGACACTATTAACTAAAAAATAATCCAAATTCCCTCCGTTTACCACAAAGTAGAATATTTCTAGTAACCACACAGCACAAGTGCAGGAAGAACTAACCATACTAGCTCTGAACAGGCAATCCCATGAACTACGGCTGCATCAGAAGGGCTCAGCTCAGGGATTACATAGCCATACTTAGAGCTGCTGTGCTTCCTGGAGCTGAGCTGGTGCCTTATGTCCTATGGACGTGCTAGCTCATTTAGTGCAGGCTATGTCTCAGCCACAGTGCTCTGTTGTTGGAATGGTAGTTTCAGAAACTGTGCAAAATGTGTTAGAAAATAGTATGCCAAAGCCTACCAGAGATAATGATAAAACTGTAGATACTGAAAAATGTACATTCATGAATCAAAAATACAATGATGTGTTGCCTGTCATTCACCTTTTCTAGATTCTAAATGATGTGAAGCCTTTGTGTCTTTGACTAAATGCAGTACTCAAGGCATAGGGGGTTTTATGTAGTGAGAATTTAAAAAAATAGTTCAGAGATGACAACAGAAAATCAATAAATTCCTTGAAAACTGTTCTCATGCATTGTACTATTGTGTAGGGAATTTCTCACCTTTAAAGACAAAAATGAGTATTGAATTGATCAAATTAAAGAAATATGAAGGTATATTTCATATAGCCATATAATTACTAAGGTTGGAAAAGACCTCTAAGATTATCTAGTTCTTTTAAGCGTTCTGCAGCTGGATGTGTAGCACAGATGTAATGGGTGAAGTATTTGAACACAATAACGACCTGAATTCCTGCCTTCCTTTAAAAGAAAGTGATTTGCATTACAAAGAAGGCAGGAACATTACAGACTAGGAGTAGAAATAATTTACAGAGCAAACATGAATAGTCAAAGCTCAATACAGTTGCCTAAACTGAGATGCCCCATGGAATTCAGTACATCCACGTGGGAACAGCAGATGATACACAGCACCTACTGCAAACCCATTTGCTAACTCAAGTTGACAAAGATACCCTAGAGCTTCTCAGATGGCCTAAGATACCTAATGAATAGGTTTCCTGCTGTCTGTTCTCCTGCTCCATAGCTGACTGAGGTTCCTGGTTTGAATAACTCTGTGTGCAGTTTATCTGTCTCTATTAGTTGATAAGGAAGCTGAGGAAACTAGTCTCTGAAATTTAGGTATTCTAAATCAGTATGAGTACACCTCACTCTCCTGTTCATTCCCAGTCTTGCAATTGTATCATCCCCAAAGGCCCTGAAAGACTAATTCAAATGAGTATAGCAAAACATCTCCCAAAATGACTAGTCAGGGAAAACAGACAGAGACAACAGCTCCTTTGTCACTGAGTCAGCTATGGAAACCAATGAGAAGAAAGAGGATTTCACATTTTCCAGAAGGAGGGAGGGGAGAGAGGGAGGGAGAGAGGAAGGATGGAAGGAAAGGAAGGAAGGAAGGAAGGAAACAAAAGAAAGGAAGGAAACAAAAGAAAGGAAGGACGGGAAGAAAGGGAGGGAGGGAGGGAGG